>NC_072739.1:14178786-14478786 GCF_026930045.1 Uloborus diversus
TCGTTAAATAGACGGTCGTTAAACAGAGACTGGGACAGAGACTTTCCCAACTGCACTGGGAAAAATTCCAATGCAGTATGTCATGAAATCTTAAAAAGAACTTTCGAAAGGCTGCCTTGCCGATATCAACGGAATGAAAAGAGCAAGAGAATGGAAAGGCTATACTGAGCATGAGCACGTGTATTATGTCAGCGCTTTTCTTAGGAAATGCAATATTGCTGATCCCAACTTTTATAACAAGGTGTAGGAAGAAATGACCTCTGTTCATCATACATATGACAACAGAAAAATTGCTTCATGAAAACTACCGCATTTCATTTAGCAATATGTATTAAAACCAGAGATCTAAAACTTTCAAAAAGTTTGAGGCGATGTCGATGGACCTGTTCTGTTCGTTCTTTTTTTCTGCAAAAAGTGGATTAATTTTTCTTTTTTTTTTTTTTCAATTTCGTGTACTTGTCACGCTATATCTCAGAAAATATAAAAAAAAATAAAAATCGAGAGTTGTATGCATTCAATGTTATTTTTTTCTTTTCTGCAAAAATATACAAAAAGCTGTTGCTGTTAAAAAAATGGCCAGTAGCTTTCTTTGTTCAAATTAACATTAATTATCTGAATGAGTCTAAACTTCAATCAGCTATTGAATTTGATAATGATGTAATTTTTAGAATAGTTAAATCAATTTTTTTACAGAAATTTAACTTTTATTTTGTTGAATTTTCATTTATTTTGCTTTGGTACAGTGTGAGATTTTAATAAGAAATTCGTCTTTTTTAAAAAAAACAAAAACTGTTACATGCGCTGAAAAAAATATGTTTGTGTAAAATGTGTTCAATCAATGTGTATGTAGCACACACACACAAAATGAAAATGTATAAAATTTTTTGCTTCAACTATTCCACAAAATAAGAGGTGCTTTCTGTTTAAACGCTTCATCAATACTCAAGATCTAACATTTGCTCAAATTGAAAAACTACGCGTTATTCTTGAAAGTTTGGGCTTTTCAGGGATACCTTTCTTTTAATCATACTTAAATTAGGATAAGAGTAATTGGGAGGGGAAAACTGGAAAATTTTGCAAAAATTGACGAATTTCCGTGTTAACCACGCCTCCCGCCGGTGACAATAGAGAAAGAGGGGACAGCTTCTTTATCCCTTGTTGGGGTGGGGCATGGAGATCGTCTTCAGGCAGTCTTCAGGGTAATAAAAAACATGTATTTAGGGGGAGGGGATGACAGCAATTAAGGGTTGAGTGAGCGAGAGCATTTATTTCCTTCGGGTCTAAACTTTTAGTAGACAATTTTTTGAGCTTCGCTATGCAACTTTTTCCTTGCTTACGTACAAATTTGGAAATACATATCCTAGCAGGGGGAAGCCCCCACGTAATTCAAATAAATTTGAAACTTTTTTTAGCGAAAATATTACACTATGTAGCAATAGGTTTGCATTTTAACTTTGCGTAATTGCCATATTATCAACTGTATTTTAATACAAAACAAAAACTTCCTTTCAGAAAAAATGTATCAAAAGTGTAATATGCAGATAAAATAAAACGTCATAATTCTATGTCCAGTGAAAGTGATTACAATGAACCCCCTTTTAAGAAAAGCATCAACAATCGTTTATACAAATAAACAGTTGCATTAACTAGGATGAAATACTGTGAAAGCACTTATTCTTACGAGCCTACATTTTAGCGAAATTAAAAAAATCTACGAATTTGTGAGTTGCAAATTTTTCGAATTTTATATAAACAGAATAATTCTATAAAAAAAATTATTTCGCGAGGTTTAAATTTTCGTGATTACGTCGAGCTCTGGAAAATTGCGAAAATGAAAACCTCGCGAAAATAAGTGCTTTTGATAAGTGAGTACTCAAAGTCATCACATAAATACATTATCCGGAATCACTATTGATCTACACTGCTCAAAACAATTAGGGGAGCACATGGTTTTTAACAAAATTACGCAAAGATGCATACTAATAAATAACATAAAATGTATGTACATATAAACATCCATAATTTTAAGCCTACCAGGAAACGGAAAAAGAAAATTTTATATGCCAATCAGTGTTCATGAGGTCAAAAACCAGAAAAAGGAGATAAGAGCAGAAATCGAGATGTTGCAGAAACGTCCGTTTTATTGCCGTAACTGTGAAATTCGATTGCACAGTATTTTTTCTTGAGACAAGGTTACTTGAGAATGTCTTAACAGAGTGATTTACCGGAATCCATGACATGACATCTTATAGGCAGACTGGAATCCGCGCAAACATAACGTAGTGTCGCGGACGCTGTTTGAGTCTCCAGAAGTGTTGTTGCAAGGCTTTGGAATCAATTCCAAGAGACAGGAAATGTTAAACGTCGATCAGGGCAAGGTCGGTCATATGCCACTGAAGCAACTGATAACCAGTATATACTGTTAATAGCCCGTCGAAACAGAACAGAGAATGCTACGCAGCTGCAAAGACAGTTACTCTTGGCAACAGGACGAAGGATGTCCAGCCAAACAGTACGTAATCGGCTTCATGAGGGAGAGCTCTATGCACGTAGGCCAATGGTCCTCATTCCGTTGACCCCACGCCACCGTGCTGCCCGAAGATGATGGGATGTTGAACATCGAGATTGGGAGCAACATGATTGGAGCCAAGTGTTGTTTACAGATGAGTCCCAAATCAGCCTGGAGTGTGACATCCGACGCTTTCTGGTATGGAGGGACAGGGGCACTCGAAATAACCTCGCATTCATTCGTGAAAAGTCACAATACAGATGAGTTGGTTGGATGGTATGGGGTGGAATCAGCATAGGCGGACGTACGGACCTGCATATCATTCGGAATGGCACTTTGACTGGCCGAAGGTATGCATACGAGATACTGCGACCTCATGTCATCGCTTACTCTGGAGCCATTGGAGATTCCGTTGTTTTCCAGAATGATATTGCCCGAGCGCATAGAGCTCGTCTGGTAGAGAACATGCTTGAAGCTGAAACAATACAGCGTATGGAATGACCAGCGTGCTCTCCTGACCTGAATCTACTCGAGCATGTTTGGGACATGCTCGGACGACGCATTGCTGCGCGACCAAGGCCGCCTGTTACTCTTCGAGACTTGGAAATTGCACTTCTTGGAGAGTGGAACAGTATTCCCCAAAGTCAGATAGATAACCTCATCGCATCCATGGCAAACAGGTGTGCAGCAGTCTTAGGTGTTCGAGGAGCCCCACACGCCTTATTAAAACTTATGCATCATGTCTAAACAGTGTCTTTTTTCATCATTTACATGTAACCAAATTGTTGCCCTAAATCATCTTTTAGCGTTTTTTCCATACTTTCAAAGCATTAAAACTTAATTCCAATTATTTTACGTCTTTTTTTCTGTATTGCGCATTGATACGCGTGTACTATCCATTGTATGCCAATACATGGCCGTCTCGCCCGGTTTTCTTCACGTTTTTGCTTGCTCCCCTAATTGTTTTGAGCAGTGTATAATGAACTAATTTTCACGTGCTGAAAATCTAACTTCATGGTTCGAAAGGAGCCTTATGCTATTTAAAAAGTTCTATTCGGGAATTAATGCACCACTAAGTGCTTATATAGTCATACTTTTTTTCTCTAGTTTGGGTCTCTCACTACCGAAATATGACTAGGGGGGAGGAGACAGCAATTAGGAAACTGATTTACCCCGCGTGGGAGCACAGAGCGATTTGAAGTGAGGTACAATAAGACATTGAGAAGGCTCATAATCAGTTATATTATGACACTATATTATAAATGTTGAATACAGGATAATATATAGTAAATGATACACAAAACATTACAAGACTAAAAGCTAGTTATAACGATAATTTTTTTATAAAATAACGTTTGATGCATCACAAATTGAAAAAAAAAAACATCCAATAAGACATTAGATGATAAGAAAATAAGAATTATAGAATGTAAGACAATCAAATCTTCATTGTCGAGAAATTATTATATCGTTGTCCACCGCAATTGGCCATACCTTTTCAGTGTTGTTACCAGTAACCAGCTTGAACTCGAAATAAGACTTTTTCATAGTGAACCAAAAAACTGTTTGTGCTTGAAAAACTACTTTTTTTTAATAAAAATTTATAAATAATTTGCTTTTAAAATATTTTTTAAAAACTTTTTACGTAATTTATTGGTTTTAAAAACATAAAAGGGTTGTTTCCTTCAGGTAAAAGTATGTACTACTTTTAGTTACTAAAATTGATAGAATAAGCAAAAAAAAAAAAAAAATAATAATAATAATAATAACATGGAGCAAGAAAACGACTTTCATTACCCAACGTTTAATTTTTAATTAGTTATTTTAAATGTCCAATTTTAAAAGTAAGGCGTGGTCTTTATGGCGTCACAAATGATGTACTTTGGCGTATCTGTCTACCGCGTTTCTACGTTATGATAATCAAGAAGCGAGTTAAATATTGCGCTCTACGTTTGCTCTCAACCATATCGTTGCCAGCACACGTGAGTAGAGATGTGAATTAAATATTTCGCTCTGTGAATGGCATTTCATCGTCTGTGATATCATCGGCAGAAGCGTAAACAATGAAAGCGCGCAGATTAAAATATCTTATTTAAAATATAAACTTAGTCAAATCCTTTAAAACATGGTCAGATCCCATGTTTTGAAGCATACTCTTTTGGGAAAAAATACTTTTAACATTTTGGAAACGACCCCATTTGAAGAAATTAATATTTTTAATTTAAATGTAGTTTTCATAGTAAGAATGATTGTGTAGAATTTTCCTCTGCTTCATCTTTTTAATACATATTGTTTGTTTGTAATTTTGCTGTAAGCTGTTCAATTGTTTTTGAGGTACCTATTGCGTTTTAAATTTAAAACTTTCATCGATTCATTCATTTTGAATGAACCTATGATCTGAATGACGAATGAATCTACATTTGAACGATTTAATCTGATTAATAATCAGATATAGACAAAGCCTAAACCCATCATCAAGCCTGAAGTTTCAACACAGGCGAATGTAACTTTTTTTTTCTTTTTCTAAAATCTTCTTGTATAACTTGTGTAGCAGGTATGCCGGGGGGATATTTTAGTGTTCCGTAATTATTTTAAAATATATCCTAAAAACTGTACCAATACGTGCGCCGCGAAGTGTTAAAAAAGTGCTTTAAAATGTATGCTAAACAAAATACATGTTCCAAAAAGCGTTATCCGAAGTGTTCTCAAAATTATTCAAAAACGTTCTAAAAGGGGGGACAAGTGTCCATACTTAAAAAGTATTTTGAAAAGTGTTCTCAGGAGGGTTGAAATAACTATTTCAAAAAATGTGTTCTCAAACAGGGGACAAGTGTCCATGTCCATGCGCAAAAAGTGTTCAAAAAGTGTTTGATTATTTGCAGTGCACTAGGAATCAGCAAGAGGTCCATGGCAAGAAAAATTTCTAGGAGAGCATGTGATTTCTTACATAAAGCTCTGCTCCATAAGCCGTACGGTTCTGCCAATATCCAGTTTTGTAAAGGCTTTTTTTTTTTTTCTGCGTCGCGATTAAAATGACAAAATCACCAAGTTTGTGCTTTCATTACTCGCGACCTGAGATGTTTGCAATACTGATATTTGGATGCCTCACTTGGCAAATCGACTAACTCTATAAAACAAAAGGTAGAGACTAGTTATGAAGAAGATGGTGCTATATCCATATGAGTAAATAGGTCCTCATGGTACATTTTCTGCCATCTCATGGTCAGAAACGTACTGAACCAAAACTTTAATATAATTTCACATGCAAAGCATTGATGACGCACTATGAAGCACTATTAAAGCAGAAATGAGGATTTTTAGAAGGTGGAGAGAATCGATTTGGCAATTGAGACATCCATTTGGTGATCCTGATCAACTTTGGGGTAGAAGAACCTACTTGTATAGCAAAAGCTCTATGCATGGTAGGTTTTTCACAATTTGCTGCCAAAGTTAGGTTACAAATCGCAATTTTACAAATTCCAACCGTATATCATCGGCTTGTTATCTGCCGAGAGAATAGTTTTCTGAAGTTAATTTTTCCTCGTTTGTAGCCTGTTGCTTTGTCCAAAAGGTATGCAAGTGGCATTTCGATAGCTCAAGTAATTGCTGAATTATCTTAGCTGAAAAACCAGCCAAAAATTGATTTCGTCAATTTTGTCTCAATTTCAAAAAGCAATATCTCAAAAGGGTCCTCGTATTTTGGTTTTCCTTCACATCATTAAAAAGAGCACACTTTTATTAACTAAGAAACGTTAGTTTCATTTTCGAGAAGCACCCAATAAAAAAGAATAATGTACGTAATTAAAAAACATGTGCGTCATTTCATGTGAAATCAACAAAATATATTAGATCTTACAAATTCGTGTCAAACCATTCTAAATATATATATATATATATATATAATACTGGATCAACTGAAAAAGAAAAGAAAAAAAAAAGGGGATCTACTGTAGCTGAGTTTTGAGAGGAAATAAAATCTGTTTTAAATATTTTAGACCGTTAGTTTTTGTGTGAGCGTCCCTCCAACAGCCCGAGAAATGGTAAAAAGTGACATTCCGGTTCCTGGAAACGAAGTAAAATATATGTGTTAATTTGAAAGTAGTAACTTCAGGTAAAAAGAACTCGATAACAGGACGAAGCCATTTCCTCAAATATTTTCCATGGTATTACAAATCACATGAGGGGACGGGAGCATGGCCAAAGCCCTCTCATGAAAGAAATGAAGTAAATACATATAACTGGTTTAATCTGAAAGTAATAAATTTTCAGAATAAAAACCCTGATTGCAGAACGAAACTATTTCTTCCAAGCCTTTCCATACCATTGCAGATCACAATTTAATCTGCTATTAAATTTTGCCCAAGGTTGGAACAGGGATTACAGTCTTCTACCCCCTCCCCCTCATCCTCATTAATACGTTACTACATACAGTAATACCTCCTTTAAGGGACACCTCTGAATAAGGGACACCTCTATTTAAGGGACACATTTTCTGGTCCCAGTCCCTTTGAATAGGGACCTCTATGCATTTACCTCTCATTAAGGGACACTCTATTTAAGGGACAGTCACAGAGAAAAAATACAAAAGAATTCTGCATAAATGCATGAGAAATATTGAAATTATTGGTATTCAAAGTTTACTTTTTGTCCAAAAATTAACTGGCAAAAGTTTGCCTTCCCATTAACATGCAAATAAACAAATATGTGTTCTGAAATTTTTGCTGAGACCAACTTTCATGCTTTTCTATTTCATCAATTTCTTTATATGGGTTCAGCCTCGACAGATACGCCCATGACAAGCTTGCTATAGAAAACTTGAAATGTGATCACAATGTTTTTTGCATTGCAAAAGACATGACATCAAACAAATCCGTATAACACATTAATTAAAAATTGCAGTTAATGAAAAATCAGTTACAACACTTTGATGCAACAAAATGTTTGATATTTTTTTTTTCGGTTCAAATTATTCAGAGTTTTATTCAACAAATATGATACATTTTCACTATTTAATCTTAAATGCTATTAGTTTACGTGTTCATTAAGAAATTATAGTGAGTTAAGTACACAGCATGCATTAATTCATCTACCTCCGAAGAAGGGACACCTCTATTTAAGGGACAAGTTGTCAGGTCCCCTTAGTGTCCCTCATTGAGAGGTTCTACTGTATATAGTTTACATATTTATGGGCCCATTTAATTTCGAAAAATTATTGCAGTACTAAAAATCTCTGAAACTTCATTTTTATGTAGTGTAAGTTCAGACTTCATTGAGGAAGGAAGAGGGAGGAGGGTGGAAGCTCCCTTAGCGCCCCCCCCCCCGGTTTTGCTACTGCCATATGATATTAAGAGTATTTTGCCCCAGGCATTTTTTTTTTTTTTTTTTTTTTGTAAATATCTTCAGATTTCACCAATGCCTATTAGGGTGGGTCGATTTTGACTTTTTTTTGAAATCGAAAACGCCTGTGGTGGGAAAAGTTGTGTATTGGCATCAAATGCTCGCATAAAAAATTTTTTGGAAATCAAAATATATTTAGATCCCCCGCCAGGCCCTTAAAGTTTGGCCAAATATGTAAAAATTGACATTTTTTAAATTAAAAAAAAAAACTTATGTACATTATCTTTAATCGCCTGTGGTTGGAAAAGTCGTGTATTGACATCTAATGTTCATTTAAAAAATTTTTTGGTAATTAAAACATATTTATACCTTCTACCAGGTCCCTGAAGTTTCGCTAAATATGTAAAAATTGACTTTTTTAAAAACTTTTTTTTCATTTCTTAGGTATATTTTTTAATCACCTGTGGTGTAAATAGTAAATTGTAGGACCCTTTGTTTGTGAACAAAATAATTATCATATCATATTACATATGACACCCCTGCCGGGAATCTGAAATTGCGCATTTTGCTTTTTTTCTTTGCTCTTTCTGCTTAGTTTTAAATGCCAAAGAGACAGATGGTGTGATTCCTCCGAATGTTTATTTTTCTGCTTCTCTGTGATATAATGAAACTATTTAAATCCCCCCCCCAGTCTGACAAATCGACCTGTTCTGGGCACTTAGCCAAGCATATATGAACCAAATAGAAATCGTAATGAAAAACTCGGAGCAGAAGAATTGGTACAGCGAATGAAGAGTTATCAAGCATATTAGACTATTTAAAAAACAACCCAAGTATCTACTGTGGATTTAATTGCAGTAGGATCAGATGGAACAGCAGTCAATAGTGGTGTATGCAAAAAAAAGTTTGATTTTTGATTAAAACTGAGTCTTCATGCACAGACGGTGCACAGCATCTTTGGGAAGTTATCCACTGCTCAAGATATCTTAGCGATGATCTGAAATCAGTAGTTGCCCCTGTTATACAAAAAAAAAATGGTTTTTTTGGTTATCCATAAAACCTGCTGATAGCCATCATGTTCAACGGCACGCCATCTTCAGAAAGGAAATTAGGCTGCAGAACAATCCTAAAGGCCCGAACTCTTACCAATGAAACTGTTCGTGATTTTGTCATTCCACCCCTAAATTTTCAAGAAAAGACTATACAGAATTGATAAATTGGCAAAATTGCGTCCTTACAGGCCCTCCACTCACCAAACATATACACAATCCGGAACTTGAGGAAGTAGCTGAAACGGGTGACGTTATTGAAAGTGAGTTGTGAAATTTACCATGTCATACACAAGCGGTAGAAAGAACAGTTAGGTTGGTGACAGAAGCATCTTTATCTGTTTGTGGAGCAACACGCCATGATGGCTTTATACGTACAACATTGGCTTCCCGAAAATTAATGCCAAAATTTGAGAACAAAGCAATGTATAAGGTGTAAAACTTCTTCATTACAAAAAACTCCGAGGTGAATTCTTTGTCATTTTCCCATAATAATTCGGGATAATTCGGGAAAAAGAGCGAAGAGCTGCTGTAAAACTGTGACGACGGACTTCAGGTGCTTGAATCTTTTATGCCTATGTTTTAATCCTCAAGAATTCTATAGTGTTATTATAGAAAAATAAAATATAAAAAATGCTTAAATTAAAAAAAAAAGTGTTGGATAAAATTTTTGCTTTAAAACGTCAAGATTTTAAAAATTATGAAAATATTCCAAATTTCAACGGTTGAACGGAGCTTGAGTATTATTATTATTACTTATGAGTGAAGAATCTTACTAGGCAATCATTTTCACTACGGGTGATTTAAAAAATCAAACATGAGAAATTTAAAAAATAACAAATAAATGTCAATTTTTCCATATTTGGTGATATTTCAAGGGAGTGGTGAGGGATTTAAATATATTTTGATTACCAAAAAAAAAAGAAAAAAATTATATGAGCATTAGATGTCAATACACAACTTTTCCCACCACAGGCGATTAAAAATATTATACATAAGATTTTTTTTAAATTAAAAAATGTTAATTTTTAGATATTTGGCCAAACTTTAAGGGACAGGCGGGGGATTTAAATATATTTTGATTTCCAAAAAATTTTTTATGCGAGTATTTGATGCCAATACACAACTTTTCCCACCACAGGCGTTTTCGATTTCAAAAAAAAAAAAAAGTCAAAATCGACCCACCCTAATGTCTATGGCTCACTACTTCACTTCAGTAAATTAAATGGTGGAACGGTTGAAAAGCCATTTTTTTTCCCATTATGAGCTCATTACAATCCCAGTCAGAATTTTTATTCACAACTACGGCAGTCAAAGCACATGATTTTCAGTTACCGCTTTTCACATTTTCAATTAACAATTACATGACGAAGAAATTGCAACATCTAAAAACATCTGTAAATCTCTTTCTCACAGTTTCATTATTACTTTTTGAAAAGAACCCTTTACAGTACCATTCTGAAATTTTTTACCACTTATGCACCACATTTATTGAGCAATTCGATTTCCTTATTGTCCTTATTTAACCGCTGTTGAGATCCTTTGATTTTCAGCTTGGACCAGGGGCCTATGCCGCACCACCGTCCTCTGCAGGCACGGCTCCTCTGGTCCTGAGCACTGTTTCCCGGAATCCGCTTCTCCTGGGCGGTGGCGTCCATGTCCTACACACACGCACGCTCACACACACACACACACACACGCCCTTACACACATACAGACACGCCTACGTGCATACACACAGGTCAGCGCACACACACTAGTCTACACATGCAAGCACGCGCGCCTACGCACACACACACAAAACTATACACACGTAATCACCCAGGAGGAGGGACAGGCTTGGGGGGACAGGAGCCGTTTCTAGAAACAATAACTCCAATGAGTAGGGTACTGTCACAACTTGTGATTGCGAAAAACATAATTTGAATTAAAAATTTCAGAATTCAAATTCTTTTTTTTTCTTTTTTTGAAAATATCAAGTGATACTTTCTATGACTTTGAAATATTAGTGTCGCATAATCTTGCGAAGTGACATATAATTTTAAATCATATTTTCCCCGCCCTCCCGAGAGCTTTAAAAAAATACCTAGTCGGACACTCTCGCCCTGATAGGAGCTGAGAAAAAAGCACCGAAACTTTTTACATTTTTCGAGTTTTCCTGGGGAGCGCTCTCCCACAAAAACAAACGGTCTAAAATATCTGATTTTTTTTCCTTTCAAAACACAGGTGCAGTAGATCCTGTAAATTTTATTAGAATTGCTTGACATGAATTTGTAAGTAATTGAAAAAGTAATTTATGTTGTAAGTAAGTAATTAATGTTGCATAATTAAAAGTGTGCTCCTTTTAATGATATGAAGAAAAATCAAATTAAAGAGGACCATTTTGAGATTGTTCTTTTTAATTGAGACAATATTGACGAAAACTTTTTTGACTGAACTGGAAAAAATTCAGCAATTATTTGTGCTATCAAGATGCCACTTGCATAAAAACAGGCTACAAACGAGGAAATAATTAGCTTCAGAAAACTAATCTCTCAGCAGGTACAAGCCGATGTGTATGGTTGGAATTTGTAAAAATGCGATTTTTATCCTGCTCTCGCAGCAAATTGTGAAAAATCTACCATGCATCGATCTTTTGCTATATAACTAGGCTCTTCTACCGCAAAAGGTGTTCAGGATCACCAATACCAGTATTGTAACCATCTCAGGCCGAGAGCAAGGAAAGCACAAACTTGATGATTTTGTCGTTTTAATCGCAACGCGGAAAAAGAGGCCAAACTATGGATATCGGCAGATCCATACGATTTATGGATATTTGGCATAGCTTCATATTCGTCTTCTATGAACATCCGTTAAAAATTTCATAAAAATTGGAGAGGGTCGATTGGGAACCCCTAGGTCACTTGACATGGAACGACCCATGTATATTGCATTTTAATTCGACTTTTTCGAACCAGATAAAAAATTTGTATTAATAAAAAAATAATAATAATAAGTACTCTTTATGTCGAGAGCTGGTATCTTTTAGACGTCAATCCATTTTTATTTTCCCCCATTTCTGGCAAAAGTATATAAATATTTATTTATTTTTTATACTTGCACTTGAAGTTTACATTTTAAAACTTCTTTTTCATCTATAATAAATGTTTTCAAAATAACTCTTGCATTTTTATTCATACACTCTTTAAATTTTCAACTGGATATAATGATTGAAGCAAGATTAATTTTTACGTTTCCTTTTCTCCACTTTTACAAATATGCATACAATGTAGCAACAAGGATACTTTCCCAATACATTTTTTTTTTCAGATCCATCACCTTTAAGCGCAACACTTGAAGATTGCCTGATTTTTTTCAGTTAAAAAAGTTAGGTTCTGAAAAATGTGACTTCTAGTGATAGAAAAAGTGTCTGCTGGCCGCTGGCTACTAACCATTTGAATTTTCAGGTTGAGTAATACAAAAATAAATTTATTTCCCTGTTTTTTGTAAGTCGGCGTGGTTTTTGCTGTTTTGGGGATAATTTTCACTCAGCACATACCTTCTGCCCCCCGCCCCCCTTCGTCCTATAAAATTTGAAATTACGGGCCAGGAGACAAACCCTATATTAACAGAATCAAAAATAAGGACGCAGGTTGTACAGACTTTAAAAAGGCTGAAGTAGTGAAATTTAGAAGTGTCTTAGCTACTTAGCATGATTAAAATTGTCGATTTAAATCAATTAATTCATTTCTTAAGTTTAAAAAGAAAAATTATTGGTCGACCATTTTTTTTTTGAAAAGAAAAAAAAACATCAATAATATTTTGGAAAAAAGTTATGAAAAACACATTACAAAGTTGCGATTTTTTTGTCTTCGATAATTAGAATTCCGCTTACAAAACTCTAGGGACAGCTACCAACGATACTGTCCCAAGATTTGATGTGCCAGCTTCTAACAAAATAGCGGGAAGCGAGAAGTCAATATGTGGGGGACTGGGTAGTGAATGCAGGATCAGGGCTGTGGAGTCGGAGTCGGAGTCATTAGAAAAGATGTCGACTCCGACTCCGACTCCGGGCTTCTTTTTGTCTTTCATTTTTACTGACTCTCATTGCATTTTTTAAAAACTGACTACTAGCAATTGGTTCGATTACATGTATAAAAAGTTACTAATGAAAAAAAATAACTGCTACAATGGCAATCAGCTAGCTTGAGTGCTTATCGAACTTTCTGTAGCTGTCCCCTAGTTTGCTTGCTTTTTGACTTAACTAATATATAGCAACCGTCAGAAAACAGTTTTATCGCCTAACATTTTCAAGTAATCAATTTCAAATAAAAATAAAAATATAGTGTTTTGTTCGATCTCAGTTATAAAATAGTAAAAGGGACGTAACGATTTAGTAAGTCGGAGCCCGTACCTCAGGTGGAAACTTTTGAGAGTAATCAAATAAGTTCTTGCGCGAAAACACGAATACAAAAGATCCGATGAAATAATCTAATGTTTTTTTTCTTTTAAGACTATTTCTATAAGTTTGGTTCTCACTAAAAAATTTGGAGCAAAATAAGTATAAATGATTTCTTGATTACAATACTAAATAATTGCAGTTAATCTTAAAATCTTCACATTAAGGTTAATTCTAAAGCAGCCAATAAAATTGAAATTAAAAATTTAGCGAAGAAGAAATATAGGTATAGTAAAAACTATTCGTATAAATCTGTATACCGCCGCATTTTGTGTAAAATTGGCTCCTGACGTATATGTGCCCTATTTTCGTTGAAATTTTATTGATGAAATATAATTTAAAATATAATCGGGAGAATTTTCAGAATTAAAGTATCTATACCTTTTATAAACTCTGAAATTAACTTTAGGTGTCACCTACCACATGGGTGTCACCCGGGGCAAACCACACCCTCTCAAGAACTTGGACTTAGAAAAAAAAAAAAGCTTTTTTCCTCTCAAATTACAGCTTTCAAAAATTGAAAACACACGATTTGATCAATATCTATTTGTTAAATATTAAAGGGGGCAAGGTAATACTTTTCAATTTTTTTAAAGGAATTTTTAAGTCATTTCATTTTTAAACTCGTAACTGTTGGAAAATTTGATTTTTAAATTGAATTTCTAACGTTGTATGCATCTTGGGTTTACAAAAAAAAAAAATGCGAAATTTTCATAAAAAGGAATTAATATTTTAATCTCTGTTTAAAGGTTTCCCCCTTCTCCTGAAGGGAGAGAGAGAATTGAAAAATACAATTAAAAAAATCCGGAGTCGGAGTCGGGCGTTTCAAAATCCAGGAGTCGGAGTCGGGGTCGGAGTCGGCCATTTTCCTTCCGACTCCGCAGCCCTGTGCAGGATTCTTTTGATATAAGGGCAGACGCAGACAACACCAACCCCGAGCCCCTAGGCACAGGCGAAGAGCCTCAATGACGATTATAAATCACTTGTGTAGTTCAGGGTGGTCATTCCAAACTACTTACGTTTCGACTTCGAGATTTCCCGTCACGTGATCGATGTTGTCGAAAAAATCTCACAACGTTGAATTCTGAACAGCTCGCAGCTGTCTCTCGAAGAGGCGCCGATTTTTTCGATTAGTTTGGTGTTTGGTCGGCCCGGAGGTACACGTGACTTCTTCCAACCAATGTCCTTTCAGTGCAGCTAGTTTTGTTTTGTTTAATCCTCGCACGGAAAAGCGCGAACTTTGACGACTGGCACGCTAATGGCTATTCTTCAAAGAAGACGTTTTACGTTACAAAGAATCACACCGAAATAATTTTAGATTTTCTTGAAGCAAATCCAGATGTTCTTAAAAATTAATTCTCCGAGAATTTTAAAAAATAGTACACAAAGGAAAAATGGCAGAGGGCTCCGGTGCAAAAAGCTTAGTCGAATGGCAAAAAGTAAGTCGTATTTTTTGCATATTTCAATATTACAGTGTCTAAAACAAAAATCGAAGAGGTTAAAACAGCCAATACATAAATTTGATAAAAATTATCCGCAAATTTTGTTGATTTACTATATAACACCATCTATATTAGTAAGAATGTCTTATATGAAATATATTTTTCCCAAGAAACTATAATCGAAATAATAATAATAACTTAAAAAAAATAATGATACTAAAAAAAAAATCTTAACCGTCATAAATGCAGATGAAAAAATATAAAAAGTTCGTAATCGTGGATTGAATATTATGTTGTTGCCGTGTCTAATGAAGTGCAGAGTGCGAAAGGTTTAGAGGCATCCAAAAGTCTTGATGAAAAAATCTGCTAATTCAAATTGAATAAAAAAAAAACACTAAAATGTAGGGGGGGGGGTTAGGGAATGGCGCTGACTGCGCCATTGAAATTTTTAAAGGGGCTTGAGGGGTATTTTTTTATTTGGGGGGCTCTTGCTTTTGGAGGGGGAGTCTTCCGGATATTCGGGGGGAGGGGCACCCCTACAAAATGTAAAAGGTTTGTTGTGCTAATTGAGCTTTTGGGGATGGAGCAGACATAACAGAATATATAATCTTCCATATTAGGATTAGTAATGTGAAAACCAACTCTCCCCCCGCTCCAGTTGCAATTATAAACAACAATCTCAGTTTCAAAGACATGTTCCAGATTTTTTTTTCTCTTCTTCTTTAAAATTATTATTAAATAAGCATATGCTAAATAAAAAGTATTACTTCTTCAATATTCCGGTTTTCAAATTCCATTTTTTCTAGGTCTTGTTTTCCAAGACCCAATCTTAAGATATCCTCAAAACAGTACTTTTCTAGATTTTTTTTTTTTCAAAACAAGCAACTTGTACCTATGATTACACAATTCCATCTTTATTTTCAAGATTAAAAAGTCAAAACAGCAATCTTGGTTACAAGAGCAGTTCAAAATAAATAAATTCTCTGCTTCTGTAAATGTATATTGAAAAATATTCGTAAAAGGAATAAATTTTTCAATCATTATTTCTCTTCAGCTGATAAAGAACTTTAAAGTTCAACCCAAAGGAAAGATCCTAAATTGAAGAAGAAAAGAAAACAGGAGCATTTTGAAGCATTCTCTTTTCCTTGAAATGCATCATATTATATAGCAGCCAATTTACAAATGCTTACAGTATAATCGAATACAGTATTTATATAATATTGCTAATTTTGATGTTGGCGAAATGGAAAATCAAAATTTAGAAACAACTCCCCAGAAATTACCAGCCTTTCTACTGTTTTGTAATTAGTTAATCAATATCAAATTTCAATAAAGGAAAATAAATTTTCTTACAAATTGAATTCAATTGAAATTCAATATTGACAGTAGGTAATAAATAAAGAATTTAGGAAAAAAGGGGGGGAGGAGGATTTTATAGCAAAAGAAGATAAAAAGAAAAAAGAAAAAGGAAAAAAACATTACCTACGTCAGTGGCGTACCTAGCATGGGTGACACCCGGGGCGGTAATTTGTGATGTCACCCCCCCCCCCCGCTAAAACGCAAAAAAAAGGGATTGTATATTCTGTGTAGATTTGAAATTCATACAATTTTCAGAAACAACTAGTACTTTTGTGAAAAAACTAAATTTCAAGTGGGATAATGTACAAAAGGAAAATAAAATTTATAAACGCTTTTTACATAAAATTTGCCCTAGACGCATTTGTGCAGGCCGTCGAACGGTCAAAAAAATAAGAGGGAGTAGGAAATTCCTAGCCCCTTAATTATTTCAAATGCATTATATCTTGAAAATTTAGAGTGCCCCCGATTCCCCCCCCCCCCCCCACCCTTACCTTAATTCCTAAATGATGGGTTTGGTTACAAGAAAGTGGAATCAATGGAAGTTATCAACCGTAGCCGAATGCATTTTCATTCACAAACTAACATTTTACATTGAAAAAGAAGCTCTTAACACGTGTCTGCAATTTAATTCGGATGTTTGTGCATTATAATGTTGTTATTAGTTAAATTAAGCATTTTAAGCTTTGAAAACTTATTGTAAAGCGAAAAATGTTGCATATATACCTATTTTATGTTTTCAGTTATAACCCCCCCCCCCCCCGCCCCCTGCACCATTTTTGGGGTTGGCCACATCCTAATTCGTTTTCCTCATGCCAATACCTATCAGAAAAACCAACTACTGCCGTAATTTTATCACAAAAATTCCACGGACAACCACTTTTCCCCTCCCCCCCCCCCTTTCACTATGTTCAAGGTTCCTAACATTCTAATTTGTTTTCTGCTTGCCAATACTTTTCAGAAAAACTAACTCCCGTTTTTGTGTCACAAAATTTAACGGAAAACCACTTGCCCCCAGCGCAGTTTTAAACCTCCTCGCTCCCCTTCACAATGTTCAAGGTTTGTAACATTCTAATTTGTTTTCTGCTTGCCAATACCTTTCTGAAAAACTAACTCCCGTTTTTGTGTCACAAAAATTTAACGGAAAACCACTTGCCCCCCAGCGCAGTTTTAACCCTCCTCCCTCCTCTTCACTATGTTCAAGGTTCCTAACATTCTAATTTGTTTTCTGCTTGCCAATACCTTTCAAAAAAACTAACTCCCATTTTTGTGTCACAAAAATTTAACGGAAAACCACTTGCCCCCCCTCCCCCAGCGCAGTTTTAACCCCCCTCCCTCTCCTTCACTATGGTCAAGGTTCGTAACATTGTAATTTGTTTTCTGCTTGCCAATACCTTTCAGAAAAACTAACTCCCATTTTTGTATCACAAAAATTTAACGGAAAACCACTTGCCCCCCCCCCCCAGTGCAGTTTTAATCCCCCCACCCTTGCCCCCCTGCACCATCTCCAAGTTTGACAACATCCAAATTCGTTTTCCTCGAGCCAATACCTTTCAGAAAGACAAACTCCCAAATTGTATCACAAAAATTGCACAATCTCACCTACTTTAGGGCAGTTGAGATTTCGCTCCGCAAATAAGCGCCCGAAAAGTCACTTTTCCCCTTCTTTTGGCGATTGGAATCGCTACTTGCGAGAATTTCCTTTCGAGACCGCTTTTTTCCCTATAGCGCCATCTAGTGAGGCGATCAGAACTAATCTCGCAAGGTGAATTTCGAGCTTGGAATAAGCACCCTGTACTTTCTCCTAAATTTCTTCTCTGATTGGATACTCGCCTGTCAATCAAGTCTGCTTAGCCCATGCCTTTTTGCTATTCCGTAAAATGATTTCCTTTGAAACGGTGGTCGAGTTCCAAAATAGATCTCAGTACCGCGGCACCTTAAACAGAGAGCCAACTGTACTGGGAAACATTGCAAGGCAGTATGTCATGAAACCTTAAGAGCACTGTTGAAAAGCTGCTTTGCCTACAAAAAAAGAATGCTTTATCTCGATGTAAGCATTTACTTCATTTAAAGTTTAAAGGTTAGATTCATAGGTGGCAGCACATGGCAATTTAATCTGCATCAAGACTGAAATGAAATTTAAGAAAAACTAATGCAGAAAGAAATTGTGCAGATTTGAAAGAATAAATAGTAGCCATTGTTCGAAGAGGAAAAGGAAAATAGATACATTTAAGGGTGAATTGAATTAAAACGAAATTTGTTCGTATGCGTTGAACGAACGAAAAAACATAGCCGCCTTTATGTGCACGCTTGTCATTCGCTTTGACCAATCAGGGGCCTCACATGGTTCCCTGACAGAGTAAGGGTTGTTTAAATGCCGCCAGCATTGACATTGACAGTAGTACTTTTACGCTGGATAATAAACTCGATCTTCCATACCAAAGTAAGTCTACTGTCCGAAGCATGTGCGATCAGTTAACGATGGACAGTTTCAACCTACAGTATAGGGATGGTTTTATGTAACCTTCCCTTACGATTCCTGACCACAATGCAGTGAATGCTATGTCTAGCACATGATTAAAAAAGATTTTTCAATATATAAAGCAGCGAAAGAGAATATTACCGGTGGCTAAAAATTTTTAAAATTTCTTGTAACATTATTCGAAATTTAGCTTTCAAATATGAAATAAATATAAATAGTACTTTTCGAAAAGTACCAACATATAAAAACGAAGGAAAGAGAAATGAAAATATGAGAAAAATATCGATAAAAAGTTTTAAAGAACGATTAATTGAATACTACTCACTAAGAAAAGTTTCTAGCAATTGTACTTTGCGGATTTTTTGAATTGAAAAAAAGGGGGAAGAATTTTATGTGCTGCCATCTATGTATACACTGAAGTATATTATACTCGCTTAAACTAATTAGTGTAAATTTGAAACACTTGGAAAATTTTAATGTGTTGACTGTTTTAAATTTTAATTTGTTACTTCTATTAACGGTTTTCTTCCACAACGTTTTGAACTAGTTTTTGTATTGTTTGGTAATAATGATTAGTGGTTTTAATAAGATTAGAAAACACAACATATAATATGCATGTATTTTTTAAGCTAAAATTTTAAAAAGAGCAGTTCTAAATTTAGTTTCGTAATTTTATATTTTGATTAAAAATGTCTTTTTTTTAACCAATAAGGAAATTCACGTCAAAAATTAGTATTCTAATGCATTTTAGGGGTTTTAATCATCACTTTTTTCTTATAAGGAAAATAAACGTACGAGATATAAAAATAAGAAACAACATTAATTTTTAAATTTAGTGGAAGTTTTTGTCTTTAAAGCAGCATTTAGCGTAAATTAAATATTTACAGAAAAAAAAGTTCTTGTTTAGTTTTAAAAATGTATCTTTAAATGTGATATTTCAAGTTGATTACGCGTCGTTGTTAGCGTCTTTTGATCAGCTTAAGAAAAGTTTAATTTTTTTTTTTTTTGAATTTTGAAATGAACAAATAAATAAAGAATGACTTCAAAGCAACTTTTATTTTAGTTACATTACAAATATATAATTTATATTACAAGCAAACTCTTAAATGTCTGCATTTTTTTTGCAATAATAAGTTAAATGTATTGTAACGGATTCGGTGCGACTTCCACTTTCTTGTAATGAAAACACAGTTCTTGATAAAAACACAGGAAATTTATTTACACTATGTACAGGAAAGCTCGTCAACAACTGCTAAATTATTCATCAGCAATTAAACAAGTATCACTCAACACCGTAAACTCAACGTTTACACACGTATTTACTTCCAAATACGAAAACAACACAGCGAAATGCCTCGCTATAAACAGAGCTAATACACACTCAGCACAAATTCTCAATCGAAACTAATTCTTTATCCAACGTAACCGTTTATATAACACCGAAAAGAGAGCTCTCAAAGATTCCAGAAAATGCTACAACGTTCTACAACTACACTTCCATTGATAAAATCAGTGAATGAAATAAGAAAAAAAAGAATAGGGGGTTGTATACTTTAGCCATATGAAAAGGGGTTGTATATTCATAACGGGAAACTATTTACAGGTTACGTTACTACAATAATTACTATTTACAGAATTTGTAACAGTATTATAATTACATCACGTATGAGGATTATACAGCCTGTAGCTTCTATTATGAATGCACTTTCAATTTATTAATTAGAACCGGATTATATCAAAAAAGAACTTTCATCTTACAGTTTTCATTTCAAATTAGCTCTAAGCATTCTTGTTTTTAGATTGAAATATAGCAGTATTTTACAATTCACAAATTTTGCTTTAAAAACTCATATAAAGCATCTCTTACTTTTACAAAAGCATCTTTCTTTCTTGTAGAAGGAGTATCTAATTTAATTTTTACATTTATTTTTGCCGGACAACTAGAGTTTTTTGAAAGGCTTCTTTTATTTTCTTTATTTTGAAATCTTCATGAAGGAACTGTGGTGGCGAATAAATTGTTTCCTAGAAACAATTGAACAAGCAAGTAAATCCAATAAAAATCGGGTTAAATCCAAGAACAAAGTACTAACTGCACTAGGATGTTACAACTAATCTGGTGATTTGGGAGCTCAGTTTTATTTTGGAAAATGTCCCCCTCACGAAAGTGTATGCACAACATGAAATAAATGGAAAAATATTTAACATTGCAGCAGACTTGTAAAGTTCATTAATGCGAATGAACGAATGAAGGTTCAAGTTGTGAGAATTGGCATTACTACTTACTTTGTCCCTCCAAAAGTTGCCGTATTCGTAACTTAATCTTGAATGTACATAACTCAGATTTACAAAAAAAATTGAGATACATTAAAATAAAAAAAGTTTGAAAATGCAATTGTTTTACTCAAAATACATGTAAAAGTTAGATAAATATAAATAGCTAAAGTCTATGAATAAAATCAGTAAAATATTCCTCATAGCAGTTAAAAGTTTTCGCACAAAATTTTTTTAAAAAAATTTCTATCAAGTAAACAAAAGTAATGTTTCAATGATTATTGTTAATTCAATTTAGCAGAATAGGTTTCCGGCTTTATTTTAATGCAGTTTTTTGATTTTCACATATTAGATACATGGATAGATGGCAGCACTGTAGAATGAATAAATGAATTGGATATTTTATCAAATTTTACATAACCAATATTTATTAGAATATAAACGCAAAGAAAAAATTAGTACTTACGTGCACATAATTCTCTTTCCCTGAGGAACTGAAGACCTTGAATTCCATTTCGTATTTGTCTGAAGTCCAAATTCTTTCACCCATTTATTGCACTGCTTCACATTTTTTATGTCGCTGCGTATAGTAATAATATTACACTTCCTATTTACAATACAGTTCCTAAAAGAAGGGGGAAGTTTCATTTCCAAACAAGATTCGGTAGCCATTATTCGAAATTGAAAAAGAAAATGTTTACATTCAAGCGTGAATTAAATAAAAACGAAATTTGTTCATACGCGTTGGATGAAAGAAAAAACATGGCCGCCGTATGTAAGCGCTAGTCATTTCGCTTTAGCCAGTCAGAGGCCTCAAAACTTTTACATGGTCCCCTGACGGAGTAAGGGTTGTTTAAATGCGTTCTGGCGCGAAGCTTTCTGCCAATCCGTGTCCGATTGATTTAGTTCAATTAAACGTAGTTCATTTTGTTCATTTCGGCCTTGTGAACTAGTTCAAATGAACTCTTGATTGCTTTTGCCAAAATGAACTATTAATTGCTTATAGGAAAATTTAGTGATAGACTCTTTTCACAGGGGCAGCGCAGCCAGATAGATAGTTTTCCCGTGCAGTTGGGCTGCGCTGCTTTTAAAGGCTACGGTGGATAAATTTTGCAAATTGCGTGTCAGCAGAAATTTGGCCTGATTGAATTTCCACGTAATTATTCACTTATTCAGTAAGGTTTTTTTTTTTTGAGGTGGGGGGGGGGACTTGTACATTGAGGATCAATATTTGCAGTACTATGAGGCCAGAGACTAAATCATCAAACAAGCATTCAAGTAGTGTCATACAATTAAAAGTAAGAAAGTTCCCTTAAGCTCTTCTTTAGATGCAATGCGAGGAAGCCCACGTCTTTAAGGTACCCAACTGCCCAAGAAATTGAAAACAAAAAAAAGCAAAAAAATTAGCACGAAGATTTATATACGTTTCAAATATACACTGGTGGCCTCTGGGGAGGTGCCCTACACAGTTGCAGGTGATATCTCTGCGAGAGTTACCGACGTACATTGAAATTGTTTCATTAGTTTAAAAACATTCCTTTCAAGGAAAATCACTGAAGTTATCGAACAGTTAAAAAATATAACAAGAAAAATTTATTTAAAAAAAGATTTTATTTAAGTTTTGATGTAAAAAGTGTAACGGATTCCGGTGATACTTCCAACTTTCTCGAAATGAAGACACAGTTCTTGATAAAAACACAGGAGCTTTATTTACACTATGTACAGGAGAGATCGTTAACAACTGCTAAATTAATCATCAGCAATTAAACAAGTATCACTCAACACCGTAAACTCAACGGTTACACTCGTATTTACTTCCAAATACGAAAACAACACAGCGAAATGCCTCGCAATAAACAGAGCAAATACACTCTCAGTACGAATTCTCAATCGAAACTCAACTCTTTATCCAGCGTAACGGCTTATATACGCACCGAAAAGAGAGCTCTCAAATATTCCACAAGATTCCAAATGCGTTGACCGTTAACAAATTTTATCAATAAAAAAAAGAAATAGAGGTATCGTATACTGCAGCCAAATCTATAATAGGGGCTGTATATTCATTACGGGAAACTATTTACAGGTTACGTTACTACGATAATTACTATTTACAGAATTTGTAACATTGACCCCTTCCTAAAGACTGCACGTCCCGGGTAGTACAATCCCCAGAAAGGGTGCAAACACAAGTCTATCACAAGTTCACAAATACACACATTAAATAATAACCAATAATGCATAGGAAACAAAATAATAACAAGAAGTATTACTAAACATTAAAAGTAAAAATTATCTACAGCTTTTATGTTATCAACCATGGTTGTTTACGTAAATACTCATGAGCTATGGCCATAGTATGGGGTTAACCGATCATAATGTACAACACTAGGTTTTGCATTAGGTGATTTTTGGATCTTCACTACGACGTCATTCAGTCGGTTAAGGACTTTGTAGGGTCCATCCAATGCGACTGCAATTTGGGTGAAAGACCTTTCCGTCGAATGGGATTCCATAACCAAACCTTGTCGCCTTCGTTGAATTCATGTCCAGTAGACCTTGTGTCGTATCGGGTCTTCATCTTCTCCGCCGCGATGTTGATTCGCTCTCGTGCGAAGTTATGAACGTCTTCCAACCGGGCCTGGAGATCCTGGATGTACTCCTCAGGCGATGCAGGCGCATCCGGAGGACGACCGAAGACGAGATCACAAGGTAGCCGAAGCTCTTGTCCGAAGAGCATCTGAGATGGGGCATATCCGGTAGTCTCGTGGACAGCACTGCGGTAGGCCAGCAGGATCAAAGGTAGCTTCTTGTCCCAATCCTGTTGATTTCTGGATACCGTAAGCGAGAGATTATTCAGGATTGTGCGGTTAAATCTCTCCACCATGCCGTCCGATTGTGGGTGTAGTGGTGTTGTCCTAGTTTTCTCAATTCCGAAAATTTGACATAGACCCTTAAACACAGCAGAGATGAAATTCCTCCCTTGATCGGAATGAATCTGGACCCAGGATGTCGATTCCAATTCGTTTGAAAGGAGCTCCAACAGGAGTTGTACAGATGTAGCTTCCCTCTGCTTCTTTTCTTCGGTCCTTTACGAGCAGCACAGGCGTCACAGGAACGGCACCACATCTCCACGTCATCCTTCGCCTTTCCCTAGAAGAAGCGCTCCCGAACTTTATTGAGGGTTTTCAAGACACCAAAATGTCCTCCAGTCGCACTACTATGCATTTCTTTCAGAACATCAGGAAACCTTGATCGGGGAAGTAGTAACTGCTACCTAGATGTTTTGCCGTCGTCAGATTCCCATTTTCGGTGCAGCACGCCGTTCCGTAAATGGAGCGAGTTCCATAAAGCCCAGTATCTTTTTGTTGCAGGACTGAAGATGGAAACGTCCTGCCAGCTAGGTCGCCGACTGTCACTCTCCATGAACTCCAAAATTGGTTTTATGTCGGGGTCTTCAAGTTGATCTTTTCGAACTTGGTCATCACTCCATGGATCAGGTTCTGGTGATGTTCGAGTCACTGTCACCTGATAAGCAGTAGGGCTAGTCGTTCCATACTGTTTCTCGATTCGGGAACAATAATTGCAGTTCTCAGGACAGGGTCTCCTTGATAAGGCGTCTGCATTACCGTGAGACAACCCTTTTCGGTGCTGGATCTTCATGTCATATTCCTGGAGCCGCTGTATCCACCTGGCTATCTGGCCTTCTGGATTCTTAAAGTTCAAAAGCCAAATTAACGAGGCATGATCTATCCGAAGCAGAAACTTTCGGCCGTAGAGGTAATGATGGAAGTGTTCCACAGCTTTCACTATGGCCAGTAACTCCTTTCTGGTGACGCAGTAATTTCGCTCCGACTTTGATAAGCATTTGCTCCAGTAAGCGATGACGTGTTCATTGCCGTCAATTTCTTGGGATAAAACAGCTCCGATGCCCTCGTTGCTCGCATCAGTGTCCAGGATGAAGGATTTTTCAGGCTGAGGATAGGTGAGGATACGCGTTGATGTTAAAGCCTCCTTCAGTCGTAGAAATGCATCTTCGCATTCTTTGGACCATTCAAACTTTTGCTTGCTCTCCGTCAGCTTATGCAAAGGTCGTGCAATATTGGAAAAACCCTTCACAAACTTCCTGAAGTACGTGCAGAGCCCCAGGAAACTTCGAAGCTGATGGATGTTTTCGGGACGACTCCAACACTTGACCGCAGATACCTTTTCTGGATCGGTTTGTACACCCTCAGAAGAGATGATGTGACCAGGGTAGTTCACTTCCCGGCTGAACAAAGTACATTTGGACGGGCTTAACTTCAGATTGGCTTCCTTAAGCTTTTGCAGCAGCTTCCTAAGATTTGCCAGATGTTCTTCGAAACTGCGTCCTACGATGATGATATCGTCTAAATAGACCAGACAGGATTTGTAAGAGAGTCCTCTTAACGCAGTCTCCATAAGACGCTCGAACGTAGCAGGTGCATTGCAGAGGCCGAAGGGCGTCACTTTAAACTGCCATAAGCCTTGTCCAGTTGTAAACGCTGTCTTCTCTCGGTCATCAGGGTGTATCTTAACCTGCCAGTAGCCGCTCTTCAAGTCCAGGGTCGAAAACCACTTGAGTCCGGAAAGAGTGTCCAAGGTGTCGTCTATCCGTGGAAGAAGGTAACTGTCTTTCTTGGTGATTTTATTCAGCCACCGGTAATCGACACAAAATCTGGTGGAGCCATCTTTCTTTTGGACCAAGACGATGGGAGAGGCCCAAGGACTGGACGAGGGTTCGATGACATCATTCTCCTGCATCTCTTTCAGGAGGGTCTCAACCTCTTCCTTCTTAGCGAACGGTAGTCGTCTTGGATTCTGTTTAATAGGCAGTGTTCTCCAGCGTAGATCCTATGCTGCGTTAAATTCGTACGGCCAACATCTTCCGATGTAGATGAAAACAGATGCTTGAAGTCATCCACCAATTGTTCCGCAGCAGTTCTTTGATCTTTCGATAATGGCGCACTCCCAATTAACTTTGATGTCAAGGACTCAGAAGACACAGTCTCGGGAGAATTGATTCCTCTAATGATGCAGTTTACTGGAGTACAGGTTGCTAACACTTCACCTTTCCGGATATTCCTTGGCCTTTCACTCACGTTGGCGACTCTCACAGGAATTACATCCTTAGAAATGTCCACAACCGTAGATGCTACCAGCACTCCTTTTAGGTTATTGCTTAGGTTAGTGCATTCAACGAGTCCAAATCGAAAACTATTGCTTTCTTCAATGGAGCCAGGTATTAATGATTCTGATCTTGAGGGAATCGATAAATCTGTTTGGGCTATTATTTGATGAGCGGATTTTACATCATTTTCAGCTTTGAAGATGGCTATGTCTTCTCTCATCGAGTGCAGTTCATTAGTCTTGAAGTCCAGGGTAAAGTCATATTTCTTTAAAAAGTCCAATCCGAGAATGAAGGGGTCCGTGATATCAGCGACGAATGCCGTATGATGGTAGGTGGCATTCCCAAACACTATTTCCAAGTCCACATTACCTTCAATCTCGATTTTGTCACCTGTCACAGTCTGGAGACTTACGCGTGGCGATGTCCACAACAGTTTCAATCCAAATTCACGAGCCACATCTGTCCTAATGATTGTCACATTGGCTCCAGTGTCGACAATCAGTCTGCAGGGATTCCCATTTACATGTGCGTAGATGAAAAGTCCATTACTGCCGCTAATAGAAGAGGAAATCTGTAGAGCTCTGGGGGGGGGGGTGATTTCCTTCCCTCGCGTAGCTTGGCGAGCCGGACAACACCTTAGCAGGTGCCCTGCATTACCGCATTTCTAGCACTTCTGCTCTTGTTTCTTTTGTGCTGTTATGCTGTTCAGATGTCTTGCCAAGTCACCGAGTTGTCTCTCAAGTTCAGCGAGGTGGGACGACCTGGAATCAGACTCATCAGCATCCTGAGTCCGGATTAGATGGCGATCCACACGGGTTGCTTCTTGGGCGGCCTCGTATCTCATCGCATATACCAAAGCGGATTTCAGGTCGTTTACATTCGCCATCCGGAGGGCTTTCTGGATTTCCGGATCTCGAATGCCGTCGATGTAGTAGTTGAGTGCCAGGTTGTCTCGAACATCCGCAGGACAGTCGCAAAACGCAAGATGAGACAGTCTCTTGACGTCTGCCGCTAGCTCTTGCAGGGTTTCCCCGGTTTTCTGGAACCGGGACTTCAACTAGAGTCGGCTGAAATCTTTCTGGCACTTCTCACCGAAGCGAAGCTCCGACGCAGATGTGAGGGCGTTGAAATCCAGGCGCTGGTTGTCCGGAAGGGTCTGGAGAATGTCCGCTGCGTCATCACTCAGGGATGCTGCAAGATGACAGGCCTTGGTATCAGAGTCCCATCCATTTGCTTCGGAAACTATCAGGAACTGGGTTTTGTACACTTGCCACGAGGATTTGCCGTCAAATGTAGCGAGTTTAATTGACTATCGTGCAGCTGAAGGTAGAAAATCATCAGCACCGCTTCCAGAGGCCGCCAATTTCCTTTCCATATCTTTAAAGATCTCTTCTCATGAGCGGATTTATAGAGGGTCAGAGGGGGGCTATGCCCCCCCAGTTTTGGGAGGACTTAATGTAGTAACAACACATCTTCCAAAAATTAAAAAAAAAATCATTATTTTTTCGTTTTTGAATAGTTTAGAAGAGCATGGGTGGATTTATGGGGGGGGGCAAAGGGGAGAATGCCCCCCAGTTTTGGGAGGAGTTTATATAATAACAACTTATCTTCCAAAATCTTATAACAAAAAAATATCATGATTTTTCTTTTTTGAATAGGAAATTAAAGTTTATTTTTTCTTTTAAACTTAAAATAGCCGTTTCTTACAAAGTTTGAACAATACTGTACAACTGTATAATCTACTACTCAATTTCAGAGACTGGAAAGTGCAAATTATTGATAGGTTCTAAAATCCCTTTAAAGAATTGGCGCAGTATAGTCTACAATGGCTCTTGAGCCAAAAACCCAATCTAACCAACCAAACCTTGAAAATAATTAGACAAGTCTTTGAAACTCCTAAGCAAAGTTAGCTTCAATTTTATTTCTTATCAAGTGTATAAATTAAGAATTGTTCAAATGGGTAGTATGTTACTCTCTTGATACCTATTCTCTAAATCAGTGCACCATTTCTTTTAAAGTATTAACTTGCATCAGAAAGCACTTTTAAAGCGTAAAACTTAAAAAAAATTATTTGCCTATTATTTCCAATTAACCCTTATAAGACCTCAAAATGCAGAATTTTATATCCATTTTAGATAATTTCCTCCGGGGGAGTAACCCCCGGGCCCCCCCTAAAACTGGAGATATACTATATCCCACTTAAAAGGGAGCACAGCGTCACTCTCTTAATACCAGCCCTCTTTCTTTTAAGGTCAATTTAAAAAGGACAGCATGATTACACACAGTAATGAAACGACACATAAAAAAGTAAAGAATGGCCTTACGCATCACAGAAAACAGACAAAAACATGGGAGGGGGAGGGCAATTAAAAATGTTGCTCCAAAAAAAAAATCCTGCACCCCCCCTCCCCCCAGAAACTCAGTCCTAAATCCGCCTATGTCTCTTCTTTAAGTAGATGAAATTTTCTATCTTCTTCTTCAAATTTATTTTCTAAAGCGTTGAATCGGCTTTCAACGGTATCAAATTTTTTTTCAATAGCATCAACTCGATGCTCTATGTCATTAAATTTATTTTCCATCACAGTCTTTACCGAAATAAGGTCGTTTTTAATTTCTTCTTGGTTAGACGTTAAGTCCTTTTTCAGCACCGTTAAATCGCTTTTTAACTGGTCATGATTTGCCAACATACTTGCAGTCAGATTACTTTTTAATTGTTCTTGATTAGCCGCCATATCATTTTTTAATTGTTCTTGATTAGCCGCCAAATTTTCAGTCAAGTCACTTTTCACAGCATTAATTGCTTCCAGAAGTTGTTTTAATTGGTCATCCATTGCGCGAGTAATCACCATAAAAATAAAGTCCAATTCAAATCTATTTATCTCATTTAAAAAATCTCGGGCTCTTTTCAGGCCCGAGTAGGAGCCAACAGGCGTCCCCCGGGGCGCGCTCCCTGATTATGGTGCCATTTCCAAAATGTGTCCCGTCATGGGGGAAAACGGTGGACACAGTTGGAATCAGGGGGAATTTTTCATAAGATTTAGCAAATATGGTGCCAGAATCATTTCGAATGGACTTTTGTAACGCGCAACGAAAGATTTTTTTCTGACTACGTTATTCTTCCTACTACATGCAACAGATTACTTGCGATACCTTACACTTGAAATCTGGTGCAATGTTACTAGAGAGACAAAAGTTTCATCACCTCTATTGGTTGAGTTCAGAGCGACGCATGTGCCGTAACGGACGTTGTTTAGACGGTTCAGACAGTCTAACTTAAAAGTCTCGGTTAATATTGCAACGGTCTACTGGGGCGTCAAAGGCATTGAGTTCAAAAACCTCTATGATCACAGGTACTTTTAGATACCGATATCATCGGAATGAAAAGAGCAAGAGCATGGATAGTCCATACTGATCATGCCCACGTGCAATGTGTCAGCGCTTTTCATAGGAAATGCAGTCTTGCTCATCCCAACTTTTATAACAATGTGTATGAAGAAATGACAACTGCTCATCATACGTGTGACAGTAGAAAACTGCTTCATGAAGACTACCGCATTTCATTTGGCAGTGTGTGTTAAAACCAGAGATCTAAAATTTTCAGAAATTTTTAAGCGATGGCGCTGGACCTGTTCTGATCGTTCTTTTTTTCTGCAAAAAGTGGATTAAAGGGTTTTTTTTTTTTTTTTCGCAAATTTGTATATAAGTCACGTTATATCTAAGAAAATATTAAAAAAAATGTTAAAAATCGGGAGATGTATGCATTTTATGTTACTTTTTCTTTTCTACAAAAATATACAAAAAGCAGTTGCTGTTAAAAAATGGCCAGGAGCTTTCTTTGTTCAAAACAACATTAATTATCTGACTGAGACTAAACTTCAATAAACTATTGATTTTGATAAAGATGTAATTTTTAGAATTGTTAAATCAATTTTTTTACAGAAATTTAACTTTTATTGTTCTGATTTTTCATTTATTTTGCTTTGGTACAGTGTGAGATTTTAATAAGAAATTCGTCTTTTTTTAAAAAACAAAAATTGTTACATGCGTTGAAAAAAAAACATGTTTGTGTAATATGTGTTCATTCAATGTGTATGCAGCTCACACACATAAAACAAAAATGTATAAAAAATTTTGCTTAAACTGTTCCACTTAATACTGATTATGTTCTGTGCATACATTTATAGGGTAAATGCCGAAAGTCGCAAAAAAAAAACTCTACTGTGGTGCAGAGCAATTAATTTGTCTTACTGCTCGCATTACCACAGGTAGAGTGTTTTCATTTGGACTACTGAAAATTGTAAATATGTTAAAACAACTTTGGAAGATAACTACTGTTATAAGTTTCTGAATACACAATTGTGTGCTAAAAATGTCCAAAATTTTTCGAGTGAAAACATATATTCCTTCAAAAAAGAAATGACGAAAAATCCGCCTTCCCATAAATTTTCTGGTTTTTCCCAGCTATTCCTATATCTGCTTGAAAAGAATTGCGGGGGAGGGGGGGGGAATGTTGTTGATAAAATAAAATGGTTTTGAAATTCTCCTTCACTGTTCTCCTTGGTTTCAAACATTTCAATGATGTGAATCGAGATATTGAACTAACGACGCGAACTGGGAAGTTTTTCCCAGTGGTGTAATGTTGAATTTTTCCTTTTCTATTCTTTTTTGAGATCTCTAACCCAGGTTGTACTTTGAAAAATTTAATGTTGAAAATTGTGCCATCTAAGTACGTGAGCAAGGTCAGCTCAAGAATGCCGTAAGAAAATTTTACTGATCCAATAGGGAAGTTGCAACCTATTAAATGTTCATATTTTGGCTATTGCATATTGTTAATTGACCCTCAAAACTAAAAAATTCACCATCGCCGAATTTTAAAACACCGTGGTTGATTTTTAATGAATTTTTAAAAATCCAAGCGCAAAAGTGCGCTCTTCTGAAACGTCACGAACCTACGTCACAGGGCGCGAATGGCCAGCCTTCCGCCGAAGATCCCTTGTTTTCGCTAGGGACATTTTTAGCGCGCTGATATTTTTATTTTTTAGAAATTCAATAATCCTTTTGAACACACTATGGAGGCCGGATTCGTTAAAGCACAATCTCTTCCTCAAATAATATCAATGGTGATATTCGAATATTTCCGAGAGGATGAGAGGTTTAATGTTCCAGAAACGCGAGGAGATAAGCCTTTTACGTTTCATCTTCGAAGTCGAATGCACGTTCTTCGATTTCTCCCATGACATGGGAACCGGTTCGCTAGCGTTTCTCTCCTATCGGACGTCACTTCCTATGCCATCTGACGTCACAGGCGCTTGAACTTTAAAAATTAATTTAAAAAAAACTACTTATCGTATCGCAAAAATTTTTTCACCTACGATGTTCATACATGTTACTCTATCATATAAAAATAAAATTGAAAAATCGAAAACTTCCCTATTGCTGCGTATTCTGGAAAAGTCTGGGAGCAACTGGGCCAATAAATTCAGCAAGGAGATAGATACTCTCTACATAATTATATCATAGTGTGTGTTTTCAAATACAGTGGACAAGTGAACTTTCTGTTTAACGGCTTTCAAGGGACCACAAAAAATCGGTCTTAAGTAGAATGCGTCCTTAAATAGAATGCTTTTAAAAGTACAATGGAGCATTCGGGACCGTGAAAAGGCGTCTTTAAACAGAGGGAATCGTTAAATGGAGCGTCGTTACACAGAGAGCCAACTGTACTAAGAAACATTACAAGGCAGTATGACATTAAACCTTAAAAGCATTGCTGACAACCTGCCTTGCCTACAAAAAAAGAATGCGCTATCTCGATGTAAGCCTTTACTTCTAAAAGTTTAAAGGTTCGATTCATAGATGGCAGCACATGTCAAATTTAATATGCATCAAGGCTGAAATGAAATTTAAGAGAAACTAATCTTTCCTTAAAACTTTTCATCAATATTTTCTCATATTTTCATTTCTCTTTCCTTCGTTTTGGGAAGAGTTCGATATCGTAGACATTTGGCTACTTTTTCAAAGTTCGCCAAATTTTTTGGCGCCAAACCCTAGGGGTTGTTTTTTTTGGACTTCCGATGTAAACAAAGCGAAAACGTATGTTTTTTTTACTCACTCTTCGGGAAAATGCAATCAAATGGGGATTTTGACACTTCAGAAGTGAATTTTTTTTGCAAAAATAAAGATTTTTTATTGAGAAAGTCAAAACTATTCAAAATCGCCTTTTTTAAAAAACCAATATAGCTATGTCAATATTACAATTTTAATCAATGAAATAATTGGTAAAATGGGTTCAGTTGGGAATTAATCCAACAAGCATACACTTTTTATTTAAAAAAATCTTGAAAAAATAGCTAATTTGCTCACTTTTTTGGAAGTTACACATAAAAGGGAAGAGTAAGTAAAAAAAAAACTTTTTCTCTTTGTTTACACAGAAGAGAAAAAAAAACAAAAAACCTCTTGGGTTTAACACCAAAAAATTTGGCAAACTTTAAAGCTAGGGATTCGGTTGGGTTAGCTAATCAGAGTATTTCAAGCTAACCGTATCCAGTTCACGGGACGAGGACCCACCCCAGCGGTGTGAACCATATTTTTATAGCATCACAAATTATGAAATAAATGACAAAAATAATAAACCTTGTGCAAAATGAAATAATACCAAAGAAATAACCTATTATTTTAACAAATCGGCATGGTAAAACATTGCATTTAGCCTAAAACCACGCGATCAAAAAAATAAATATCCATTTTAATCAGCACAAATCATGAAATAAATGACATTAAAATAATAAACCTGGTGCAAAATGAAATAATACCAAAGAAATAACCACCTATTATTTTAACAAATCGGCATGGTAAAGCAATGCATTTAGCCTAAAACCACGCCGTTAAAAAACTAAATATCCATTTTAATCAGCACAAATCATGAAATAAATGAAGTAAAAATAATAAACCTGGTGTAATGGAAAATAATACCAAAGAAATAACTCATTATTTTAACAAATCGGCATGGTAAAACAATGCATTTAGCCTAAAACCACGCGGTTAGAAAACTAAATATCCATTTCATTCAACACAAATCATAAAATAAATGACATAAAAATAATTAACCTGGTGCAAAAGTAAATAATACTAAAGAAATAACTTATTATTTTAACAAATCGGCATGGTAAAACCATGCATCTAGCCTAAAACCGTGCGGTTAAATTGGAAACCATAAAATAGAATTAAATATGGACATTTAAAGCAACAAAGTAATAAAATTCGGTGCAAGAGAACATAAATCGAGTAAAATTATTGTTTATGAAAAGAAAAAAAGGGGTTTAAGACCAGTTAAGATCGGTTTTGCACGTGCTACAGAGCACGTGCATTGAAATAGTGATAAAATGATTGAAAAAAATGCAGGTTAAACCAAAATGCAGCGCAAATAAAAATTTTATGAAAATGATACAAATTGTTTAAAAATAATAATAAAAAAAACAGTAGTACTCACGGCTTTTGTGGCAAAATATGTAGAGTATGATTGCGCGTTGCGCATCGCTAAAACTGTTAGCGAGCTGGGGGGTGGAGAGGAGAGGAAGGAAGGGGTGCGGGTGCAGTCCGAATAGGGAGAGTAGGGTTGCCGTAGAAAGAGGAGCACGGAGCGAAGACAGCGGGGTTGTCGTCAAAGGCAGTTTATCGCCAAAAATTTGGCGACGGTTTAAATATCTAAGTTTTTTGTTTGATAGTGCATTGCAGAGTTTGAAAGGTACGTTTCGTAAATAACACTCACTAAAAATAAATTGTTTCTCTTAGTGCAATTTTCTCATCCTAAGAACGCATGTAAAACTAATGAATTGTTTAGGACTCTTCGAAAAGTTCTATTTATATTTATTTCATATTTGAAAGCTAAATTTCGAATAATAGTGCAAGAATTTTTAAACATCTTTAGCCACCGGTTATATTCTTTTTAGCTGCTTTATATATATAAAAAAAAAAAAACCTTTCTTGTGCATGCATTGTGGTAGTACCATGTGGCACGTACTCCAGAAATGATAGGGAGGTTTATATAAGAGCACCCCTGTAGTGTAGGTTGAAATTGAATCATTAACTGTTCGCTCATGCTTCGGACGGTAGGGTTGCTTTGGGATGGAAGTTCGAGTTATTATCCAGCGTAAAAGGACTACTGTCTTGGCGCGAAGCTTTCTGCCAATCCGTATTCGTAAGATTTAGTTCAATTAAACATAGTTCATTTTTTTCATCTCGGCCTTGTGAACTAGTTCAAATGAGTTCTTGATTGCTTTTGCCAAAATGAACTATTAATTGCTTTTAAGAAAATTTTAGTGATAGACTTTTCACAGGAGCAACGCAGCCAGATACACAGTTTTTCCGTCCAGTTGGGATGCGTTGGTTGTTAAAGGCTACGGTGGATAAATTTTGCAAATTGCGTATCAGCAGAAATTTGGGCTGATTGAATTTCCACGTAATTCATCACTTATTCAGTAAGGTTTTTTTTTTTTTTTGGAGGGGGAAGGGGGGACTTGTACATTGAGGATCAATATTTGTAGTACTAAGATGCCAATGACTAAATCATCAAACAAGCATTCAAGTAGTGTCATACAATGAAAAGTCAGAAATTTCCCTTAAGCTCTCCTTTAGATGCAGTGCGAGTAAGCTTACGTCTTTAATATTTCCAACGGCCCAAGAAATTAGCAAAAAAATTAGCACAAAGATTTATAAACGTTACAAATATACAGGGATGTATATTTCTAACGTTACCCCTGTTACATTTGTGCTGCTGTGTATATTTGTACACAGCAGCAATACACACAGCATATATACTGCTGTGTAAATTTGTAACATTTGCAACTGTGTAGGGCAACTGTGTAGGGAGGTGCCCTACACAGTTGCAGGTGTTATCTCTGCGAGAGTTACCGACGTACATTGAAAATGTTTCATTAGTTTAAAAACATTCCTTTCAAGGAAAATCACTGAAGTTATCGAACAGTTAAAAAATATAATAATAAAAATTTATTCCAAAAATATTTTATTTAAGTTTTGATGTAAAAAGCAATTAAATTTCATTTTGTAAGCTATTTCTCGTTCCATTCAAAAAGCCACAGGTTCTATTCCCGCATGGTAAAAAATTTTAAGAATTCAACTTAATGTAACAAAAATAAATAAAATTGACGCGACGTTAAAAAACTAGAAAAATTAATCTAAAAAAATTGACTTAATCACTCCAAAAAAATCTCCGAGTAACGTCCTCTGAAATATTTTGTAGGTAAAAATAAAACAAAAAAATATTTTGAATGTACAATCTGTACCTCAGGATACAGCCAGACTAACGTGCACGTCACAGTATTGGTGAAATGCAGGAGAACGAAAGAACTTTTGTCTGATGCATACAAAGGGTGGTTTTCGCGTTCTTTTATGCTGGTAAATAAGCTTATGAAGGATTTTCATTTCCAAGGAATTTGTTGAAAGGTTGTGTAAAGCAGAGATTCAGACAGCTGAACATAAACAAATACGTTTAATACGAAACATGGGGACACACGTACAGCAAGACATAGAGAAAGTAGTGAAGACCCTGATAAACAGACTGCGGCTCTTTAAATAGAATAGAGGGCAGATTTTCAGCATCCAATGATGTTTCTTAAATAGCAATAAGCTTTCTCCAAAGTCCGATGGTGGATTAAAGAAGAGATTTTGCGAACTCCGTGGAAAGCTGCAAATGTCTCTTCCAATAAGAAATAAGCACAGTTCTTTCTTTTAAACCAATGAAGAAAGCGATTACATTCAACACCCGCCCTTAATCGCTTATTACTAAACAACACAATGACATAAGTTCATGCAATTTAAATTTAGGAAGAGCCTTAGTAAACATATCAGCAATTTGCTTATCAGTAGAAACATATTCAATATATATATTTTCAACATTTAAAATATTTCTAATAAACTTTAACTTAACATCAATATGTTTCAATCTACCAGAACTATTTTCATTAGTTATACATTTGATTGCAGACTGATTATCTTCATATATGACAATGTTATTTACAGTAAGAAATTCACATGCAATATTTTTATAATACACTAGATCTATTAAAGACTTACCAACTGCAAGTACCTCAGCTTCAGTAGAAGAAACAGCTATTGAACTTTGTTTCTTCACGCTCCATAAAATTGGGCACTTTTTATAAAAAATAACGTAACCTGAAACTGATTTGCGATCACGCGGATCTGATGCCCAATCTGAATCAACATACATAGATAAATCAACATTAGAGTCACAACACTTACTATACACAATTTTATAATCCAATGTACCTTTTAAATATCGCAGAATTCTTTTAAGTCCATTCCAAGCCGATTCTGTTGGATTCTCCTGTAATTGACTGAGACAGTTCACAGCGAACAGTATATCGGGTCGTGTTGTCATCGCAAGATACAATAAAGATCCAACTAGTTCACGGTAAGGTCCTTTGAAGCTAGTTCCTTCCTCAAAGTCAGCTGGAGTTGACTTTGCTTCTAAAGGTGTTGCACTCCGCTTGCACTCACTCATGTTAAATCTCTTTAATATTTTAAGAATATACTCCTTTTGATCTAGCACTAATTTAGTAGAAGTAAATTCCATACGAATTCCTAAAAATTCAGAAGCTGGTTCGAGTTTGGACATCTGAAATTCATTTTGAAGAAGTTTAATCACAATCATTATTTCCGAATCATCTGATCCAGCAATAAGAATATCATCAACGTATAAACAAATTATTATTTTTCTTCCATTCACAATTCTGATGAAAATACACGGTTCCGAGTTTAACTGCTTAAAATTAATTTTTAACATAAATTGCGAAAATCTGAAGAACCATTGTCTAGGAGCTTGTTTTAATCCGCATAAACTTTTATTTAATTTGCATACTCTGCCAGATGAATCGTTGAATCCTTGCGGTTGTTCCATAAAAACAATTTCTTGCAACTCACCATTCAGAAAAGCTGTTTTCACATCCATCACATAAGCCTTTAAATCCTCTTGAAGAATCGAAACAAGAACTAATCGTAAACAAGGCATCCCAATGACTGGCGAATAAGTTTCTACGTATTCCTTCTGCTGGTCTCCTCTGGCGCAAAGTCTGACTTTGAGAATTCCATCTCTTTTCTTCCTAAACACCCACTTACACTTTATGGGGGTCGCGTTATCAGGGAGATCTACCAGTTCCCAAGTTTTGTTTATCTGAATGGAGCGCAATTCTTCCCCCATCGCGACTTTCCACAGGGCTTGTTGTTCTTCCGGTAGTTTTGAGATGTCATGAAAGGTCAACGTTTCTTCTGACGTGTACATTGCTTCAAATCGCTCTGGCATTTTACTTTTTCTTCCTGATCGTCGGGGTGTATCTGCCGGAACTTCTTGCTTTACATTGGTTTCGTTTTCTCCTAACTCTTTATTTACTTCGGTGCTGTGTTTTTCCTCGTCTTTTTCTTCTCCTTTCGGGAGCCCGTCTGCTGAATTACTTCTATCTTGCATATATACTTTATTTTCATTGAAGTGAACATTACGTGACACAATAACTCTGTGCGTATCAGGATCCATTAATCGATATCCCATGCTAGAATATCCAATGAAGATCATTCGTTTAGATTTCGGATCTAATTTTTGTCTGCGAGTATCAGGAATTTTGGCATAAGCATCACAACCAAATAATTTAATTTGATTTAAATCCGGTTTCTGGGAATATTTTAGTTCAAAGGGTGACATTTCATTTGTGCTTGAACTAGGGATTCTGTTATGAATATATGCTGCAACTTGAATAGCATATCCTCAACAGTTCTTAGGTAAATTTGCATCATATAAAAGTGCACGGGCTTTATCAAAAAGTGATCTGTTCATCCGCTCTGAAATTCCGTTCAATTCGTGAGTATAAGGGGGGCAGGGATCTATCGTAACTCCAAGTTTATTTGCTATCGCTTTAAGTTCACCTGAAACATATTCCTGGGCATTATCACAACGAATTTTTCGAACGCTTTCATTCAATTTGAGAAACTTTTTGATTTCCACGGGAACATCACTTTTCTTTTTAAGAAGACGAACTTCACAAAAACGAGAATAATCATCAACTAATGTTAACACATACCTTTCACCCGCTTGAGTTGGTGGGTTGACCGGACCGCATAGGTCAGAATGGATTGTCATCATGGGAGCTTTTTCTCTTCTTCGGTTTCCTATTCCTATAGGGTTCGCGGACTGCTTCGCTAACACACAGTTTTCACAAAATTTTTCACTTGTTGGTAATCCTAGTTTGCTCAGAACATGGTTTCCGGAGTGTCCTAACCTGCGATGCCACAGTTCACCTCCATCTTTTTCTGCAACAAAGGAATTTGAAATGAAGGGAACAAATTCACTTGCATATTGACCTTTTGAATTCAGCTTGCACAAAACGAAGTTTGTACTTCCCTTTTCAATAACTGCTTCGTCATTTTTGAAGCTCACAGTGTATCCAGCTTTTTGTATCTGTTTCACTGAAATGAGGTTTCCATTTAGTTCTGGAACATATAACACATTTTTCAGTAGGATCTCTTGCACACCGTCACCTATTACACCGCGAACAGTTCCTATTCCTTTTACTTCCAGTTTACTGGCTTTTGCAGCGCATGACACAGTTCCTGAGGATGGTTTTAACTCCTCAAACCATTCCCGATGTGCACACATATGAGCTGTAGATCCGCTATCTACTATAAATGACCGATGTTCTACTTCGCCAACAACGAAAGTCACTGCAACTGCTCCATCCTTTGATGAAGTATTCTTTCCCGTCTGGACTGTGCAATTCCTCTTAAAATGTCCTTTTCTTCCGCACTGGTAGCAAATTATGTAACTTCTACAAAATTTCGCAATGCGCCCTCTTTTGCGACACTTGTTACACACTACCCGATGATTTGTAGAAAAGGCTGCACCATTTGATGACTCTGTTTTCCAAGATTTGGGCTCCGAGACTCGACGATCTCTCATCAGCGCTTCAGCATCCAGAAGACGACCGCAAACAAACTCTAAAGTCAAGTTCTCCGAAGGCTGATTTTCTATTGCAGATTTCGATGCGTCATACTCTGCTGGAAGAGACATCAAAAGATAGACAATACTGTCCATGTCACTCACTTTCACGCCACACGATTTTAGTTGGGTAACAAGCCTGTTCACTTCATCAATATGCTCCTGCATGGATGAGTCCTTTTTCATTTTCAAAGTTGAAAGTCTCTTTCTAACCAATATCTGACTGACCGCTCCTTCTCGAACATAGATCGATTTCAATTTTGCAATTACTTCAGCACAAGTCTTTTCTTCCGAAAGCGAAACTAAAACTTTATCACTAAGAAATGATAACATCAAGGCATAGGCCTTCTTACTCGCTAAGAGTTCATGAGCTTTCGAAGAATCCGCTTCACGTTCCAAAAACATCTCTAAATTCTTTGCTGCGAAAACCGCTTCCATTCTCCTGCACCACAGAGAGAGATTCCTTCCGTCAAAAGGCTCAACGGAATATTTTATCTCGTCCCCCATGTTACTCCGCTACTGCAGTGATTTAGTAGCTGGGTGAAACTTAGAACTAACCACGCTCTGCTGTTGAAAGGTTGTGTAAAGCAGAGATTCAGACAGCTGAACATAAACAAATACGTTTAATACGAAACATGGGGACACACGTACAGCAAGACATAGAGAAAGTAGTGAAGACCCTGATAGCCAAGCCATGTAATAGCTAACAGGCGGAGGGGGAGAACCCCCTTTTACCTGAAATCTATGAGAAGTGGGTGCAGAAAAAAGCGCCGGAGCGCACCTATGAGAAAGAAAAAAAGGGGGGGGGGGAGGAGAAAGCTTTATGGCCTCGCTAGGGCTGCGAGACCGCTTACGAGGGCATCTATTTGCTGTTGCTGGGCTTGGAGCTGTGTGAGGACCTGGGTAAGAAGTGCCAGGACCTGGCTGGAGTCGGGGACAGAGAGCTGCTGCAGGGCGACAGGTCTGGGAAGGAAGTCCGTAGTCCTGGGAGCTGTGCGTGGAGTCCTTTCTTTCCATGCGTTTCCGACCTGTGCAGAAAAGGTCCTGGGGGGCTTGGGTAGACGGGGTTTTGGCCTTTCAGGGCAGACAGGAGCATTTGCTGGATGAGGGCCGCCACACAGGGCGCAGCAGGCTGGGGTAGAACTGTCCTTAGTACAGTCGAAGGTCCTGTGTTCCTGGGCACATTTGAGGCAGCGTGGGGAGCGATGACACTTGGCCGCCGTATGGCCAAAACGCTGGCATTTGTAGCACTGGATCATAGTGGTCTTGGGACGAAGTCGCTCCACCTTGATGCGGAGGTATCCGATGTTTCCGACACCAAAGACGTCGTCGGCCTTCTCGTCTTTGTTTAGTACGGCCAGGTATAGGGGCAGCAATCTTTTCTCGGGACCTGACTTCATTTGGAGAACCTTTACAACGTCGAATCCGTATCCTTTGAGATCCTGAAGAATATCCTCTGTAGGGAAGTTGATGGGCAGGCCACGGATTACTACCTTCAGCGGGCGTTTACTGGGCAGGACTCGACTGTGAAATTGGAGACTCTTCTCCTGCAGATATTTCTCAATGAGGTCGATGTCGTCTTCGAGGGCTGGAAAGATGTTGAGATCATCGCCAGTGATTTTTCCTTGGATAGCACCGGCGCATACTTTAGACAGGAATTCCAAGATACCAACTGGATTTGGGGGGTTGGCGACAGTGATGGGAGGCGGAGAACGTGCCTTGGTTTTTCTGGGAGCATCCTGAGTGGCCGAAGGTTCGGACTGATCTGTAACCATACTAGGAGTAGCACTCTGTAGACTGGCTGGTTCGTCATCTTTAGAGGAGAGGGTGGAGAACATGTTTTTAGTCTGGATAGCCGTCACTTTTTCCTTGGGAGGGCTCCGACAGGTTCTTTTAGCCTTTACGAAATCATTCTGTGTAGGCAACTCCTCGTCGCTTTCGCTGTCGAGGGGGATGTCGGGGGGGAAGAGTCCGTCTAGCTTCTTTTGGTTTTCCTTGGAGAGAAGATCAGCGTCATCGTAGATTTTTTGTTCCTCCATAGTCCAGGTTCTTGGGTCGGTCAGAGTGAAGAGGGCGTCGAGAAATTCGTACAGGTAGTCCGCAATGCCGTTTAGAGTGGGCTGGTCGAAAGCTTCAACGTATTTTTCCTTTGTTGCCAGGAGATTAAACTTGTAGCGATCAAGAAGTTGTTGGAAGCGAGTGGATATTCCCTTTTTAATGGTGCATGGGTATTTCTTCCTAATAGTAGCCAAAGACATGAGAGAACCGGGAGAAGGCCAGGCGTTGAGCTGGGGGACGGTTTCGCTGACGGGAGTTACCCCGCCGGCCCTGACAAGGGCCTCTACGCCGTTATCCCGAGCTGCGCACTGTTTCTTCCGCGTCGAGGGCATAGGCTTCGGAGAACGAGAGAGGAGAAAAAACACGTCCGACAAGGTCGGGCGCTCGGCGAAAGACCCTGATAAACAGACTGCGGCTCTTTAAATAGAATAGAGGGCAGATTTTCAGCATCCAATGATGTTTCTTAAATAGCAATAAGCTTTCTCCAAAGTCCGATGGTGGATTAAAGAAGAGATTTTGCGAACTCCGTGGAAAGCTGCAAATGTCTCTTCCAATAAGAAATAAGCACAGTTCTTTCTTTTAAACCAATGAAGAAAGCGATTACATTCAACAGAATTACATTGTGAAGACTCGATGCTACTCACCCCCTAGTCCGACTAGTGTCTGAGAATATGACTGAAATAATAATAAAGAACACGGGTAGGTTCTTCATCGAAGATCTGCGATGTAACTTTGAGTATGCAACATGTGTTGCTTCCGATTTATTTTGTGTTTGAGATTTTTACCTCCCTGGACTTCAAAAGAATGTCCCCTCTAAACGAAAACGATGGGTGTGACACTGTCAACACATTCTTCCTACTACGTGCAACAGATTACTTGCGATACCTTACACCTGAAATCTGCTGCAATGTTACTAGAGAGAGAAAAGTTTCATCCCCTCTATTGGTTGAGTTCAAAGCGACGCATGTGCCGTAACGGACGTTTATTGGACGGTCCTGACATTTTAACTTAAACGTCTCAGTTAATTTTGCAATGGTCTACCTGCGCGTCAAAGGCATTGAGTCACGTTATATGTCACACAGTATATATGTCACGTTATATCTAAGAAAATATTTAAAAAATGTTAAAAATCAGGAGATTTATGCATTTTATGTTACTTTATCTTTTCTGCAAAAATATACAAAAAGCTTTTGCTGTTAAAAAATGGATAGTTGCTTTCTTTGTTCAAAACAACATTAATTATCTGAATGAGTCAAAACTTCAATCAGCTATTGATTTTGATAAAGATGTAATTTTTAGAATTGTTAAATCAATTTTTTTTACAGAAATTTAACTTTTATTGTGCTGAATTTTCATTTATTTTTCTTTGGTACACTGTGAGATTTTAATAAGAAATTCATCTTTTTTTAAAAAACAAATATTGTTACATGCGTTGAAAAAAATATGTTTGTGTAATATGTGTTCATTCAATGTGTATGTAACTCACACACATAAAACGAAAATGTATAAAAAATTTTGCTTAAACTTAAACCACTTAATACTGATTATGTTCTGTGCATACATTTATAGGGTAAATGCAGAAATTCACAAATAATACTCTACTGTGAAGCAGAGCAATAAAATTGTCTTACTGCTTGCTTTACCACAGGTAGTGTCTTCATTTGGGCTACTGAAAGTTATAAAAATGTTAAAACAACTTTGGAAGATAACTACTGTTATATGTTTCTGAATACATGATTGGGTGCTAAAAATTTCCAAAATTTTTTGAGTGAAAACATATATTCCTTCAAAAAAGAAATGATGAAAAATCGCCCTCCCCTAAATTTTCTGGTTTTTCCCAGCTATTCCTATATCTGCTTGAAAAGAATTGCGGGGAGGGGGGGGGGAATGTTGTTGATAAAATAAAATGGTTTTGAAATTCTCCTTCGCTGTTCTCCTTGGTTTCAAACATTTCAGTGATGTGAATCGAGATATTGAACTAATGACGCGAACTGGGAAGTTTTTCCCAGTGATGTGATGTTGAATTTTTCCTTTTCTATTCTTTTTTGAGATCTCTAACCCAGGTTGTGCTTTGGAAAATTTAATGTTTAAAATTGTGCCATCTAAGTACGTGAGCAAGGTCAGCACAAGAATGCCGTAAGAAAATTTTACTCATCCAATTGCGGCGTATTCTGGAAAAGTCTGGAAGCAACTGGGCCAATAAATTCAGCAAGGAGATACTCTCTACATAATTATATCATAGTGTGTGTTTTCAAATACAGTGGACAAGTGAACTCTCTGTTTAACGGCTTTCAAGGGACCACAAAAAAAAACGGTCTTAAGTAGAATGCGTCCTTAAATAGAATGCTTTTAAAAGTACAGTGGAGCATTCGGGACCGTGAAAAGGCGTCTTTAAACAGAGGGAATCGTTAAACGGAGCGTCGTTACACAAAGAGCCAACTGTACTAAGAAACATTACAAGGCAGTATGACATTAAACCTTAAAAGCACTGTTGACAACCTGCCTTGCCTACAAAAAAAGAATGCGTTATCTCAATGTAAGCCTTTACTTCATTAAAAGTTTAAAGGTTCGATTCATAGATGGCAGCACATGTCAAATTTAATATGCATCAAGCCTGAAATGAAATTTAAGAGAAACTAATCTTTCCTTAAAACTTTTTATCGATATATTTCTCATATTTTCATTTCTCTTTCCTTCGTTTTTATATGTTGATAGTGTTTTGTTTGATAGTGCATTGCAGAGTTCGAAAGGTACGTTTCGTAAATAACATTCACTAAAACTAAATTGTTTCTCTTAGTGCAATTTTCTCATCCTAAGAACGCATGTAAAAATAATGAATTGTTTAGGACTTTTCGAAAAGTACTATTTATATTTATTTCATATTTGAAAGCTAAATTTCGAATAATATTACAAGAAATTTTTTACGTTTTCAGCCACCGTTAATATTTCCTTTGGCTGCTTTATATGTCAAAAAATCTCTCTCTTCATGTGAAATAAAATTGCATGCTATTCACGTCCAGAAACGTAAGGGAGGTTTACATAAGAAGATCCCTATAGTGTAGGTTGAAAATCGTTAGCAGTTCGCCCATGCTGCTAATAGGGTTACTGTGGGATGGAAGATCGAGATATTATCCAGGACTACTGTCTTGGCGCGAAGTTTTCTCGGCCTTGTGAGCTAGTTCAAATGAACTTTTGGTTGCTATTGCCAAAATGAACTATTAATTGCTTTAAGGAAAATTTAGTGATAGACTCTTTTCACAGGGACAGTGCAGCCAGATAGTCAGTTTTCCCGTCCAGTTGGGCTGCGCTGGTTTTTAAAGGCTACGGTGGAAAAATTTTGCAAATTGCGTGTCAGCAGAAATTTGGGCTGATTGAATTTCCACGTAATTATTCACTTATTCAGTAAGGGTTTTTTTTTTGAGGGGGGGGGACTTCTACATTGAGGATCAATATTTGCAGTACTATGAGGCCAACGACTAAATCATCAAACAAGCATTCAAGTAGTGTCATACAATAAAAAGTCAGAAAGTTCCCTTAAGCTCTATTAGATGCAGTGCGAGGGAGCACACGTCTTTAAGATTTCCAACAGCCCAAGAAATTGAGAACAAAAAAAAAGCAAGAAAATTAGCACTATGATTTATAAACGTTACAAATATACACTGGTGGTCTGTGGGGAGGTGCCCTACACAGTTGCAGGTGATATATCTGCGAGAAGTTACCGACGTACATTGAAAATGTTTCATTAGTTTAAAAACATTCCTTTCAAGGAAAATCACTGACGTTATCGAACAGTTAAAAATATAATAATAAAAATTTATTCCAAGAAGATTTTATCTAAGTTTTGATGTAAAAAGCAATTAATGTTTATTTTGTAAGCTATTTCTCGTTCCATTCAAGGGTCCCACAGGTTCTATTCCCGCATGGTAAAAAAATTCTAATAATTCAACTTTATGTAATAAAAATAAATAATAATGACGCGACGTCCGAAAACTTGCAAAAAGAATCCAAAAAAATTGAATTAATCACTAAAAAATCACCCAGTACCGTCCTCTGAAGTACAGGGTGAAAATAATTAAAGTTCCACTTTCAAAACGCTGTAAATATAAAACCACTGGTCAGAATGACCTCAAATTTGAGCGGAATATCATCGAAGAAGGGGGAAAACGTATACCAGAAGAAAAAAAAGTTGGAATTTTTAGCAATAGATGGCGCTGCAATTGTCAGAATATATAAATAAAAACACCTGTCATGCGCACGACTCATTAAAATTGTTATAAAAACGCCAAATACACGTTTCCCCCCCCCCTCCATTTCGCATCTGAGAAGTTCACTATGACGGTCAAAATAAAAGACCTGGCCGTCCCGATCACCTGATCTTAACCTGTGTGACTTCTGGATATGGGTCCTATCTCAAAGCTGTTGCGTTCAGTGCTCGGATTGCAAACCTTGCTGAGCTGAAGGCACGCATTGTGCAACACATTCTAAACGTGACCCGGAAACACTTCATTCAGTCGTAGAACATGCTGTTTCTCGATTTCAACTTGTTACAGAAAACGGGGTGCATCATACTGAACATCTTTTGCGCCAGTCTCACAAAAATTAAAGACCGATTAAGATTTTACTGATGCTTTTTATGCGGTTTTCGGCCTCAGGACAATTAAAAACCGATTTTTCCCATCAGATGTGATATGACCTTGCCGTGTTGGATGGGCTTACTTAACTAAGAGTGTCACACTTGTAACATCGTGCACGCTAATTAGTACAGTTTTTTAACGTATAGTTTACACCTTAGGTAATATTTTATGATTTATTTGTCATTTGTAGTCGACCACTATTAAATTATGATGCTTACAGCGCCATCTGTTGATAAAAGATTTAACTATAGATTTTCGTCTGCCATCAAGTCCCCCCCTTTTTCGATAATATTCTGTTGAAGTTTGACGTCATTCTGACCAGTGGTTTTATTTTTACAGCGTTTTGAAAGTGGAATTTTAATTATAATCACATTGCATTTTGTAGGTAAAAATAAAACAAAAAAACATTTTGAATGTACAATGTGTACCTCAGAATACAGCTAGACTAACGTGCACGTCACAGTATTGCTGCCTTGCAGGAGAACAAAAAAACTTTTGTCTGATGCATATAAAGGTTGGTTTTCGCGTTCTTTTATGCTGGTAAATAAGCATATGAAGGATTTTCATTTCCATGTAATTACATTGTGATGACTCGATGCTACTCACCCCTTAGTCCGACTAGTGTCTGAGAACATGACGGGAATATTAGTGAAGAACACGGTTAGGTTCTTCCTTGAAGATCTGCGATGTAACTTTAAGTATGCAACATGTGATGCTTCCGATTTATTTTGTGTTTGAGATTTTCACCTCCCTGGACTTCAGAAGAATGTCCCCTCTGAACGAAAACGATGGGTGTGACACTGTCAAAATCTGAAAAACATTGGGGGCATGGGTATGTACTAAAATCATAGGGTGCCCGTAACAAATGACTTTTCTGGGTTCCCTCCTTATTGATTTACCCCAACGTCTGTATATTTTCTTCACTCATTTAAAAAATCTCGGGCTCTTTTCAGGCCCGAGTAGGGGCCAACAATCGTCCCTCCATCCCCCCGGGGCGCGCTCCCTGATTGGGGTGCCATTACCAAAATGTGTCCCGTCATGGGGGAAAAAGGTGCACACATTTGGATTCAGGGGGAATTTTTTATAAAATTTAGCAAATATGCTGCCAGAACCAATTTAAGGGTCTTTTTTAACGCGCAACGAAAGATTTTTTCTGACTACTTTATTCTTCGTACTACATGCAACAGATAACTTGCGATACCTTACACCTGAAATTCGAATTTCGTTCTCTTTTTCTGCAGAAAGTAGATTAAATATATATATATATATTTAATTTTGTATATATGTCACGTTATATCTCAGAAAACATAAAAAATGTTAAAAATCTGGAGATGTATGCATTTTATCTTATGTTTTTCTTTTCTCCAAAAATATACAAAAAGCTTTTGCTGTTAAAAAATGGATAGTAGCTTTCTTTGTTCAAAATAACATTAATTATCTGAATGAGTCAAAACTTCAATCAACTATTGATTTTGAGAAAGATGTAATTTTTAGAACTGTCAAATCATTTTTTTACAGGAATTTGCCTTTTATTTTATTGAATTTTCATTTATTTTGCTTTGGTACAATGTAAGATTTTAATAAGAAATTCGTTTTTTTTTTAAAGAACAAAATTTGTTACATGCGTTGAAAAAAAATATGTTTGTGTAATATTTGTTCATTCAATGTGTGTGTAGCACACACACATAAAATGAAAATGTATAAAAATTTTTACATGAACTGTTCCACTTAATACTGATTCTGTTCTGTGCATACATTAATAGGGTAAATGCAGAAAGTCTCAAATAATACTCTACTGTGAAGCAGAGCAATAAAATTGTCTTACTGCTTGTTTTACCACAGGTAGTGTTTTCATTTGGGCTACTGAAAATTAGAAAAATGTTAAAACAACTTTGAAGGATAAGTATTGTTATAAGTTTCTGAAAATACAATTGTGTGTTAAAAATTTTCAAAATTTTTCGAGTTAAAGCATCCTTCAAGAAAGAAATGACGAAAAATCGCCCTCTCCTAAATTTTCTGGTTTTTCCCAACCATTCCTATATCTGCTTGAAACAAATTGCGGGGGAGGGGGGAGTGTTGATGATCAAATAAAATGGTTTTAGAATTATCCTTCGTTGCCCTCCATGGTTTCAAACAATTCAATGATGTGAATCGAGATATTGAAGCAATACTAGCAAGTGTACAAGCAAGGGTTTCCTGATGATATAATGTTATTTTTTTCTTTTGTTTTTCTTTTGAGATCACTAACTCAATTTTCGGTTTGAAGGTTTTTTATATTAGGTTAATATTGAAGGTTTGTTTTCATCACTTTTTACGTCAACATTGTGTTCAAACACTGAAAACTTTCCAACGCAGTATGTAATGCCATTGCGTAAAATAGAGCGTCGTTACACAGATAGCCAACTGTACTGGGAAACATTACAAGGCAGTATGTCATTAAACCTTAAAAGCACTCTTAAAAGGTTGCCTACTAAAAACTAGAGCTCCTATAACTGGAGAGGCCGACGCATCCGCCATTTTGGAGCAAGCGTACTGCAGGAAAAGCTACCTTTATTGGCAACCGTTCGCCAAATAGGGAACGATAGAGTCGAAGGTGAGCATTGGCGAAATTTTAAAAACAGTTGGCGTCGTTCCCAGGCTGCCAGTCACTTCGCGCGCTATTTTTTATCCATTTCTTTTTTCTTTCTGCATCTGCTAGATATCTGAAGAGCTGAAATCCTTTTTTCGAGCTGTTTACACAATTAACAGCCGAACAACCACCTATTTGACTCAATTTAACACATGCTAAAGAAATGTAAACATCAGCAGCAATGCTCTCGCTACCAAGCAGTGGATCAAGTTTGCTCCGAAATGGCGGATGCGGGCCTTACTGAATACAAAAGCGTTATCTCCTTACGTCATTAAAAGTTTAAACATTATATTCATAGATGGCAGCACATGCCAAGTTAGAAATGTATTATTATACACGGAAATGAAATCTATAATGAAATCCAATAAGAATTGTAAATCGTTCCTTATAACTTTTAAGCTACATTTTTGTCAAACTTTCTTTTCTCTTTCCTCCTTAGGTTGTTTTTTGTTTGAATACGCTTTTTCGTTGTAAAGTTCAAAAGTTATGTTATGTAAACCGAAGTAATGCATATAAAACTAATGATTTTTTCATGATTTTGTTGTATTCACACATTTTGCGAGGTTCTAAAGAGATTTTTTTCCATATTTGAAAACTAAATGTTTAATAACAGTGAATGAAATTTTAAACATTTTTAGACATCGTTAATATTTTCTTTACCTGTTTTATAAATTAAGAAAACCTTATTCCACTGTAATTATATGTATAAGTAATTGCAACGAATGAAGAACCATTTGGGAGTTCCGTGCTAACACTTCCCGAAGAGGTTAAATTTACTGTACAGATTATTGAAGATAGAACTCTTCAGCCATTATTCACAAATTATTTGAATAGTTATGGGTCGGTGCCCAAAATCGCGCGCGAGATTTGGCGCGAAATTCCTCAGTCTTCTCAAAACACCGTCCGTTGCGTAAAGATTTAATTTCTGTTTTTATTTTTGAAATCTTACGAAAATTTAAATACTTATACATAGGCTTATAATGAATGATTATACTTTTGTAAGTGTCTTAAATGAACTCATTTAGAATGATTTTCATTTTAAATTTTGTTAGCTTAAAACAATTTTGTTTTATTTTCATAATTATTTAAAATCTTATCTGTATTTATAATTAGAATTGAGCATTTCTTAAAGTATTCTTAATACACTCTATAACAAAAAAAAAAAAAAAAAAAAAAAAAAATCGACGCACCAAGAAGGAGTGATCCGATTGAGACGAATATTGGTGGATAAGAAGACAATGCACAGAATAGTAAATGATTAAATTCTCAGAACAATTAAATAATTTATGTCAGAGTTAGAGTAACAAGTTCAATAAGGTATTGACCCGCCTCTAGCCTGGATACAAACTGAAGCACGGCGTGGCAAACACCGATAAAGTTCCCGGAAGGTGTCCTGCTGTATTTCCAACCAAACTCGCTCCAATTGTCGGACGAAGTTATCAACTTCCTTGCCAGATGCAATCGCCAACGCCATCCCAACATATCCCAGACATGCTCGATGGAAGAGAGATGTTTCGATCTGTCAGGCCACGGAAGAGTTTGACAAGCTTACAGACAGTTCATGGCAACAGGTAGTATGTTACCTGGCGTTTTCCTGCTGAAAACCAGCCTAGGGTACTGCAAAAGAAACAGCAGCGAAACAGGTTTCAGGATGTCGTCGACGTACCACTGTGCAGTAAGTGTACCGCTAATTACGACAAAAGGGGTTCAGTTATCAAGGGAAATGGCACTCCAGACCATAATGCCTTGTTGAGGGCCAGTGTGGCGTGCAAAAGTGAAACCAGGATCCCGCCTCTGCCTGGGTGTCTCCAAACACGTCTTCGATGATCATCATGACACAGTTGGAAGCGGGATTCGTCGCTAAAGACTATACGTCCTTCGTGGCACCATTCCAAACTGATCGAGCCATGCACCACTGTAATTCGTTCGGCAGTGTGTAGGCGTCAGTGGCAGGTGGCGTAACGGTCGGCGCGAGAGTAGATTTCGTTGTCCCAACCGTCTGTAAATGGTCATGATGGACGCTGGTGTTTGGGTTGAACGTCTGATGGCTCATAGAGATGAAGAAAGCGCTGTGACAGCTGATCGGACAATCACTCTGTTTTCACGATCTGTTGTGACCCTGGGTCGACCGCTACCATCCTGACGCTGAATTCTGCCATTTTCCACCCATCCTTGACAGCATCTTCGAATCGCCGCATCACTTCGACTCAAATGACGAGCGATTCTCCGATTTGACCAACCGGCCACTTTCAGTCCAATGATACGACCTCTTTTAAACTCCGACAGTTGCTCCTAATGAGCACGAACTACGCAGCGAGGCATTTTTAAGTTGCTGAAAGTTAATCTGAATTGCAATCAAACGAAAGTTGTAACAACTGTTGAAGAACTGTTGTTTATACACATCTGCTGGATACGCAGTTTCGATGCGCTGGCGATCAAACACATCAAAATCATTCACTGCTCACCAAATTTTAATCATTTGCATATCTGATCAAAACATTCATGTAAACAAAATTTCAAAGCAATCGGATGTTTGCTTCTTGGTGCGTCGATTTTTTTGTTATGGAGAATATGTTTTTATATGATTCCTTCATATAATATTATGAAGTAAATTTCAAAATATTGTATCAGTATCCTTTTCGTAGGATATTTAGTGTAAATAAAAATTACAACTCTAAGAAACAAATTAATTAACTTTAAAGAATTAATATGGAGGGAAAGAAAAAGGAACGCTTGAAAAAGAAAAGTTTCAAAACTGATTGCAATCCTTCAAAGTGAAAACTTGAATTTGTCAGAAACAAATTCATCCCGCTTTCGAAAGAGAAAACATGCTTAAAACTAAGATATGAGTTCATATAGCTGAACTTAAAAATCCATATATATTAGAGATTTTTTTTTTTTTTTTTTTGAAAACTGGGAAAAGGAGGGGAAGGGGTTGGCTCTATTTCTACAAAGCTTTTTCATTTATTAAAACAACAAAAAAGAAACAAAGATCAACGAAATTAAATGAAATGCAGAATACAATTTGCAGAGTTTATTACAGTTATGAACAATTAAGTTAATTAATTTATGGAAATTAATTGTGAATTAAAAGAAAGAGCTACGTTTCGTAAGTCCTGGAAAATGTTAAGAAAGATAACCTAACTTATTTTACTCCAAATGATCTTTTTTGTATTTTCTGATTTTAATACAATGGTTAATCAATTCCAAGATGTCGATTGCACACTGGAAAAAAAAAAGGGTAAGGAAAAAGAATCATCGTTAGATAATCTCTAAATGTAAGCTAATTTAAAACAATTATATACTCATACATATGTAGATGTATACCATGCATATTTTTTTTACAATTTATCTGCAGGTATGCGTCTGTGTCTACTAAAATACTTGAGGTGGGCAATGTCGTTCTTTTTAATGATGCATTCATCAGAGGATCGTTCACTCAACTCGTGCATCAATCTAGTGTTCGGAACTGCTTACCGTTCAAAAGAACGGATCTGTTCATTTTAAGGATTCCTTCTTTTTGACCCGTTCGTTCATGAACGACACATCTCTATAAAATGCATGCACATATTTTTTGGTCAGTTTTTGATTGAAAACATCTACTGCAGGGTCCTTAGGAAATATTTTCAAAGTGCAGTCTTGTTGGGATCTGTTCGAGTAACTCACAATACTGCTTCTAGGCATTTTCGAAACAAAATGTCAGAATTAAATTGCGAATATATCAAGTTATTCAAAATAAGAAAGCTAGCTACTTAAAGGATTGTATCATGCTGTGTTACAATGTTTGCAAGTAATTATTTAAATAAAGTAATAAAATACTAGGTTATTTATAATAATCATCTAATTTCGAAATTCTATGTTTTTAAAAAGTAACAGCCCAAAAATGATAAGTAATACATGAATGGTAAACTAAATACTTGGTAATTGCATTTTATTGGCAATTAATAGTGCTTGTGCTTTCTTAAAGTTATTTAAAGGGATTTCATTTCAAATTACAGGGGGGGGGGGAATGCTGCATTACATCATCTGACATTATAGCAAAACAATTGAAATATATTAATTATAATAATTAATACTCTCACAGAATATAACTCAATAGGGAAAATAAAATAGTTCATCCATAACATTCCTATAAATTAATTCAAATCAATTAACTCATTCCTAAATAACTACAAATTATGCGATGCATCAATGTTTGGATGCAATTATTGACATTAATAGCACTGACATATCAAAAGCTACAATCAAATCGTCTAGTCACTTCTGGCAACGCCCCCCCCCACCAAAAAAAAAAAAAAAAAGCCTAACGCATTTGCTTCAAAAAATGATCCAGATAATTCAAATCAAATTGTAAATAGGTTAATTTCAAAATGAGAAATGAGAAATTAACCAATTGTTTTCTGTGCTATTAATTTCTAATACCGTCGGACGAAATGGGAAGATTGGGCGCCGGAAACATTGGGCACCGAGCGTATTGGGTGCTGGGAACATTGGGCCCAATTTTCTGTGAGCCCAATGTTCCCGGCGCCCAATTGATGGCGCCATCGATGGTGCCCAATCTCCCTAGACCTGCGGTTCCCAACCTTTTCCCTTATGCGAACTCCTTCCAAACTCTGAAAGAAGTTGGCTACCCCTTGGGTACTAGGGTATAAATAAGAAGCAAAAATAAATAAATAAATAAATAAATAAAAAGAAAAAAAAATGGAAAAAGAAAAAAAAAAAAAAAAACGGGCGCGCACACACAAATAGACAGTAAAATATTTGAGAGATTTTTTTTTCCTTTGATTCAGCTCCATAGTTTATAACAAGAGCGAAAGCGTAATTGCAAACTATAGAATTAAAAATATTGCTACGAACTAAAATGATCGCTAAAAAATGAATGCGAAACAAATTCACCAAAATTCTGCGTTGAACTTCAATCAGTTTTAAAAACAATTTGAAAATGGGATGTTTGTGGAGTGAAATGCGTATATTGAAAAATAATAGAAGTGTCTAGGTTCAAAATAAGCATTTACTCTAATTTTTACCCAAAAAAGTATTACAGCAAAAAAATATTTGTTTTAACAAAACAAATATTTTTTTGCTGAATTTTCACAAAAGACATTTTTTTCACAAATTATCAATTTACATAGAGCGCTTATTAAGTTGTATGGTTAAATTCCGCTGATTTTTTTTTTTTTTTTTTTTTTTTTTTTACTGCGTAAATTTTACAATACAAAACTTTCCCCCTTTAAAACTTTTTATAGTAATTAATTTTTGATACTTCCTGTGGCATTTTTGGTTTGCTAGCTATCCTTTCCCTTTTTCGACCATAAAGCTCGAAGTAAATTGTAGAACATGCATTGTGAAAATTATAGCAACAAACAACAGCGTGACCTAACTTCTATGCATTTTTTACTCAACACAAGAGCAGAGCGATAGCTCTTCCTCAGACTCAAATTAATGGTAAAGAAACTAAACATCAAGATATCGTACACGCTCGTATATGCTCTGTGTAATGTTTTCATCAAGTATAATCAATCTTTCCGATCAAAAGCTTCTGAGGAAGCGAACATTTTCAAATTATCGAATCGGAAGACATTATATTCATAAGTAGAGCTTTTTCGGCATGGCTTCAGGCCGCTAAAATCGGCTCTTTACAATGACAGTCTTCAATTATTTAAATGTAAAATATTTCAGGAAGTACGCAAATATTTTAATGATAAGAGTATCGGATGTGCGAGAGACAAATAAATAAAAAAGGAGCAAATTTTGCTTGAAACCGCTTGAACATGAGACTTCATCAGAAACAAGGCATGTTATAACTCCGCCATTACAATATTTTTATCGCGACCCCCCAGGGATTCGCGAACCACTGGTTGGGAACCGCTGTCCTAGACCGACCTTCGATGGATAGCAGTAGCCTCCGTACCAAAGTTCAGTTATGCTCTTTTCCTCGATTTGGGTTCATTTTTGCTCTATGTTAAAAGCGAAAAAGCGACAGACACCTAAAGTTAATAAAAGTTGTTGTGTGCAACTATCTATCTATGTCATCGCTACTCCTGGTGAATTACAGAAAACTCAGCATCGAACCAGGTATCGATAGATTCGCAATTTTCCTGGCTACATGGTTACGTTCAGCTATGTGGTATAGCTGTGCGACTTTAACCAGCGGAAATATTAATTAAAAACGATTAAAAGTCAAACGTTCTCTCCAATCGGTTCTTCGTTGGGAAGACTTTGGCTTCTTTCGAAACACTTTTCCCCATAAATTTCTCATAATATTCTCCATCATTCTGGCATGGGGCTAAGCAGAAATGATTCACAGAGGGAAGGTTTTTCTTTTTTCTTAAGGCCACGTTTTCCTGCGTTCGTAATTCCTCTCTTTTTCTGCTTCAAGTGGAAGTTATTGAGTCGTTTAGAATCGAATGATTCTAGAGCTGCCCCGGGAAAAAAAAATAACACACAGTTTATTAATAATGTACCGACACAGTACATGTGTTTTTTAATGAGATGTTTTTCTCATCTTTTGCTTTGAAGAAATGTAATTTACGTGTCGAAAACGTCATTTAAATTTCTTTCGTAATCGAAGCCAAAGACATATTAAGGGGGCGTTGCTTTTTCTTGATAATTATTCGTAAGAAAGTAACTAAACGTATAAATCCTACTCCCACCCAACAAAGACAGAGACAAACTTCCTGCTTGTATACAGGCGTGTTTTATGTATTTTTATACCGCTTGGGATTCGCTAATGTATGGTGCATTATTGCAGATGACAGATTTGCAATTTACTTTTTCAACTTATAAATGTTTCTTAACTCCTCTTTGTGTACATGTAACTGTGGTAAGTTTAATTGCTCAAACTGAAGCCAAAAACGGTTTAAACAATACCGTTGTTTCCCTTTATAGCTCTCAATATGAGCGTTTCCGAGTAGAGCAACCGGTTCACTCGGTCTATTCGAACACAACCAAATACTTCCACTAGTTTCTGATTGGTGGCAGCACTCAATCACCTGACTGCATGTTTTCTTCAAATAACAACCTCAGTGTCAGAGCGCATGAAGTAAAGTCGTGAAGCCCGAATCTCTGTGTCATTTTTTACAAGTTGCCGGTCGTATTATCCAGCTAAAGTATGCGTGTATTCAAGAATCAAGATTAAATTGGTGTTTATATGATTCAAAATCTTATGGTTAAAGGTATGATATTTATTTTTTGATCATTAGAAAGTCATTTAAAGTGTCTACGATTTTTCAAAACTAATTGAAGTTGACAGTCCCATGCTTGCACCGGGATTTCAGCAGAAACGGAGTTCAAAACTGTTTAACATACTTGGTCATATTTTGAAATAAATTAAATTATAGACCGCTGACCTAGTGTACCAAATAACTGATTTCGCTTTCATGACGGCGGAATTTAACCAGTTTTTAAATGAAGTATCTCTTCTTCGAAATATATTTTCAAAAGTGGATATAAGTGCACAAACATTGTTGTGTAATAAATTACATTTAGTCCAGTGCTTAATTGCACAGGAGCTGACCTTCTACACATCTCTTCATTTTCATTTAAATTTTTATCACTTTAGACGAAATTGAGCGTAATCTTATTACGCTTTAAAGTATGTTGTGGGACTATACTTACTCCAGGATTCCCTGTTCCTGCAGGGCCGACGAGAGGTCATGTCAGCCTTGTTGGGAACTTGGGGCTCGAAATAGGAGTAGTATAGTTAGACAAATTTTACCTCACCCCCTCCACGTAATTTTTTTTTGGAGGGGGAAGGGGGGGGGGAGCTGGTGACTAAACTGAGAAAGAACCCACCTTGACTCTTGGGGACCCTGTGTACCTGCTACTGCGCAAGGTTTAATTGAATGAATAGGGCCTTCGAGAGTGCTCCGTTTTATTTAATGTGCACCAAACGCCATTAGTGAACACGGAGAATCTTCAAAGTCGCCATAGAATGCTGGACCCTCCAGTTGTGAGAGTGCTCTGTTTTATTTAATGTGTACCAATCGCGATTAATGATCACTGACAGTCTTTGACGTCGGCATGGAAAGCAGGACCCTCCAGTTAGTTGTGAGTGTGCTCTGTTTTATTTAATGTGCTCCTATCGCCATTAGTGATGATTGACAATCTTCGACGTCGGCATAGAACTTGGGACCCTCCAGTTAGTTGTGGGATTATAGTGCTCCTGTACTTCTTTTGGTAAAAGTTAAGCCCTGATTAAGTACGAAATAACAGCTAAACAAATGAACTAAAATTTGTTGAAAATGCAAATTTCTTTTCACATGCTGGTTTATTTGGGTAGCAATTTATGCTCTTGATAGAGTACTGAATTCTATGATTACATCCTTACCCCAACATTAAAATCTTTTGCTAAATGCATTGAATTTCGACAAAACATAACATTTAGTAATGCTGGAAGGGTAGAAATACAGAAAACAATAAAGTGAGTGATATCTTGAAATAGGAAAACTCTGTTCTTGCATTTAAAATCTAAAAGTGAATTTCTGAGTAAATCGGTTTTTCTTTTGCTCAATTCATTGATTTTTTTTCCATGGAAAGGGTTGATCTCTGGGTCATCTCCTTGGCAGTGCAAGTTTTTTCTTCTCTAATTTTTTGTGTGTGACTCAATTTCAGAATACGTGAAAATTTCTCTTGAAAAAGATTTTTAAGTTTTTTTTTTGCTTATTATGTCATTTTTAAGTGCAAGTATTTCAGTCAGGAAAGATAGTTACAGAGCAGCATCAACTTTCTTTATTATTTTTGAATTTTTGAGTTCCTAGTTGTTTAAGCAACAAAGTAATGCATTATGAAATATATATTTTCTCTTAACGCTGTCTTGGAAATTCATGAAAGTTTTTTAAATAACTCTATGGTCAGTAGTTTAAGACCCAACAAAACCCATGCCACAGACTGCAAAAGTCCTGATTTTATCTATTTTTAGGATCAAGAAAGAGTAAAAACTAAATTATTGAGTAGTTACTTAGCATTTACTAAATAATTTATCAACACGAATTTCAGTGTTGATAGGAGCGTTCCTCGATCATCGGCTATTATTTATACGAGTATTATAGGAAAGTTATTGTTTAATGCAGGGCTTCCTAGAGCCGCCATATATACAGGCCGATGCATCAGCTTAAGTTTAGCCATTTTGGATCGGACTTCTCATTGTTGCGGAGCTAGGCAAAATTTTGGGTTTTGCCAAATCGGCCAAAAATAAAATTTTCTTTACTAATAATAAAACTGAATGTCCCTCTGTCTGTCAGGATCTCTGTCTTCTTTACTAATAATAAAGCTGAATGTCTCTCTGTCTGTCAGGATCTCCAGGATCTCTGTGACGCACATAGCGCCTAGACCGTTCGGCCGATTTTCATGCAATTTGGCACAAAGTTAGTTTGTACCATGGGGGTGTGCACCTTGAAGCGATTTTTCAAAAATTCGATGTGTTTCTTTTTCCAATCCAATTTTAAGAACAAAAATATCATAAGATGGACGAGTAAATTACGAAATTATCATAACGTGGAACTGTAACATGGGCCCAAGTCAATTGGCGAGAAAATACATTATTTGTAAATATACAGGCGAACCGAAAGACCTTTTAATTTTCTATTACGGGCAAAGCCGTTCGGGTACCACTAGTATTTAATAAACAATCCAGTGCCGCTAATAATTGTTCGCAGTAAAAAATCACCAAACGATATAACTTGCCAGAAAAGACAACCACTCAAACACGCGCTCCCATAAAAAATGGCTGATCTTAAGCTGATGCGTCAGATCGTATGTATAGGGATCTTGGGGCTTCCCAAAGCTTATGGGTCCATCAAACTCCTTTCATTGATCATTCCAGCGGAAACTAAATAAGCAAACTTGTATTACAAAGCTGAAGTCCAATAGATGACAAAAATGCAAAAGAAAGTGAAAAGTGTGCAGATACTGCCTTTTACCTTCCCTTGGCAGTATAGAGATTGGCAACACCATTCCTAGCCAAAGGTCATGGGAAGTTTTCCAAAATTAACTTTGTTTGACTCTCTGATTCGGCTTGATTCTTTCTTCCTGCATCAGTTGATAAGGAAATGTTACCAGAGAAACATACGAATCGTGTACTCTTTATCTTTACTAATTACTAATAATAAAGCTTAAAGTCTCTCTGTCTGGATGTCCGGAGGATGTCTGGATCTCTGTGACGCGCTTAGCGCCTAGACCGTTCGGCCGATTTTCATGAAATTTAGCACAAAGTTAGTTTGTAGCATGGGGGTGTGCACCTCGAAGCGATTTTTCGAAAATTCGACGTTTATCTTTTTCTCTATTCCAATTTTAAGAACAAAACTATCATAAGATGGACGAGTAAGTTACTAAATTATCATAACGCGGAACCGCAACATGGGCACAAGCCAATTGGCGAGATACGAAATTATCATAACGTGGAACCGTAACATTGGCACAAGCCAATTGGCGAGAAAATTCACCATACATTATTTATAAATATACAGGCGAACCGAAAGACCTTTTATTTTTTCTATTACGGACAATGCCGTGCGGGTACCACTAGTAACGAATAAAGTTTTGATAAAAGCAACAAATTTAACGACTTGGCGAGAAATTGCAAGTGCCACTCGTTTTCACAGTCAACATCCAAAAACATCCATTTGCAAAGCGTGCAAGAGATGTCTTCCATTACACACCGAAACTCGCTTAATTTGGCGAATTATCTTGAAATTTCGCAGATATTAAGACTTTATCCTCATATAAATAATAGCTGATGATCGATTTAAGCGCGTGTTTCAACAATGAAACTCGCGCCACGGCATGATAGTTTGATAATATGTTTTGGTAACGTTTAACATGCAGGGAAAGGCTTTATTGTGACAAGGCTGAACTTGATCCGGTTACTCAACTGCTTTACTGGTAAGACTGTGTCATTTCAGGGGAATGAAGAAACGAAAAAATGGTCAACAATGAACGCTACCTACTGGAGTTTAAGGGAAATCCACTGGACTTAGGGTTACAATTTCAACCATCAAAATATCACCAAACAGGCAATTGCTTCGTTAAAATGTAGAAGAGTAGAAGCAATTTTCACCCGTCATACCTTGACGGGCGACTTTCTAGTATTTTAAATAACGAGGACGCGAAGGCAAATATTTTGCTTCTGTAAAGATGTTTTATTACTCTTCTTTTGATACCTACTTGTTTAGATGTTCTTCATTACTAAGCTATCCTATAGTTTTCGTATACACGCCCTTCTGCTGTCGATCGCTTGGTCATTAGTTGGTATTTCTTCTTTAATTAAAAATTACATCTACTTAACTAGATTTCTTACGACCTCGAGTAATTGATTATGCTTTTGAAGTAAAAATGCGTCACCGTTGGGGTAAAAGCGTAGGAAAATGCCATTAGGCAATGGCAGCAGAGTATTTTGTCACCGTGGTAGCCGGTATTGAACTAATACTGTCCGACCATCACGAGAAAGTGCCCTGCCGAAATGTCTTGTCCTGTCTATTGCTATAACAACAAGGTGTCTCATTTTCCCAAGGAATGTTGGGGAAATCCTTACGACTGCATAACGGAGAGAGGACAAGTGGCGAAATGGCGCAAAAAAAAAAAAAAGAAAAAAAAAAAAAAAAAAACTCCTGCTACCTCGCACAAAATGAACAAAATCCGTTTCTATTGAAGTAGACGGGCTCTGACTTTACGGCGGGAGCTTTTCTCGTGAAAGACAGACAGTACCTATTTTGTTCCTTGTAAAAGCGTGGGAAAAATCAAACGGACTTTTTTTTTCGACACATAAATCAAGATTTTCATTTTTCTTTTATTTGTATACATAAAAGCTGCTATGTACAAAATCAATGTTTGAAAAATAAGTACAACATCGGTTCGCCACTCTTCACAGCCAGAGTAGAGCTCCGTGTTTCTGCGCAAAATGTTAGATGCCGCTGACGTCATTTCAATGAGAAAGATCTCGGGTGGTTCACGTTACTGTCGTCGGTGGCGCTGCTGTGACTTTATCTTGTTTAGACTGCCTCCATTCTAAGAAAAGGAAGAAAGCTCCTGCACCGTACGCCACAAAGTTGAACAGTCCGAAACTCTGCAAGGAAAACAAGTATAGTTTAACCATCGAGAACTTCGAAAATGCACGAAGAAACAATACATTACGTGGACTGTTTATTCTTCAGAATCTCAATGCTATGTGTTTCAAAAGGAATGGGTATGGAGATTGATGCATGGAGTCATTGTAAACGAGATTGGATTGCTAGGGATGGTCTGCATCTGTGCTCTACAGGGCTCAAAATGGTTAGTAGTTTGATTTCAGCGGCTTCGGAGTCAAACAATTAAGTTTGAATGGGGGTCATGGTTCAAGCATTATATATCGAGAGGAAGAAATTTTTTGGGGTATTGCTAGAAATGGAAATAAAGTGTTGAACAAGAGTAGTAATTTTTACAATTGTGATTTAGGAAATTTCAGGGTGTTAAATAAAAGCAATTTGGGCATGCTTAAAGCACACTATACCAGTGCGCACAGTATTAGGGACAAGATGGAAGAATTGAAAAGCATAATTATAGATGAGAAGTTGGATGTTATTGGAATTACAGAGCTATGGGCTACCGAATTTGATGTAGATTTATACATATTTCTGGGTATAATTTGTTTAGACAAGATAGAGTAGGCAAAAGAGGTGGTGGGGTTTTATTTTATGTTAGAGACAATTTTATTTGCAATGAATTGGTCATAAATGATAAACCAACTGATATTGACATGGTTTGGCTGGAGTTGACGAGCAATAAGGGCTAAAAATTGCGCTTTGGAAACATTTATAGGCCACCTAATTCAAGCCAGGGACAAGATCAACAGATGTTTCGTATTATTTGTGACATGTCCAGTAACGGATCCCCCGTCGTCATAATGGGGGATTTCAATTTTCCGGGTATTGAGTGGAATAATTTTTATTCTAGTAATGGCAGAGAAGAGAAAGTTTTAAAAGTAATTGGTGACTGTTTCTTAGATCAAGTTGTAACTCAGGGGACTCGAGAGGAGGCGATTTTGGATCCAGTTTTCTGTGACGTAGGAAGTTCTGTTCAGGGGTTATGTGTAGGGGATTATATTGGAGATAGTGATCATAACAGCATTAGGTTCTGGATTGAATTTGAAGTGTACAAAGTTGAAAATTCTATGCTTGTGCCCAATTTCAGAAACACTGATTTTGTTGCACTTAGGCAGAGCTTGAAAGAGGCTTTTTCGTCAGGATTGGGAAATAGAAACGTAGATCAGCAGTGTACGGAGTTTAAGGAAAAACCGGCAAAAACCTTTGGGGATTATGTTCTATTTAGGAGAAAGGTGTTGTACTAAAATTTGGCTCATGTGGTTCTTCAGGGAGATTAAAGAAGCTCTAAGTTATAAGCAGCTGCTGTTAACATAAATCTCTATGGGGAAAGTATACGCATTTTTTCGATAACCTGAAAAGTTTTTTGAGTATGGTAATAAATAAGGTATCAAAATGTTCAGATTTAAATTAGCCATAACATATATTTTTTTCAGAAAATCAAACATTTTGAAGGTTACTGGTGCCGTAACCTTAGGCTTGCCTTAGTTACTTTCGGAAATTTCAATTATTGCGGATTCTTGGTGCGGTTTAAAATGTTACCAAATTTGTGGTAATCGTTTTGGGATACCTTGGATAATGCTCTCCCTCATAGTTTAACTCCCCACTCCCTCCCTACTTTGTAAAATTGTCTGTTACTAATTTTCGTCAATGAGATATCGTCACCAAATACTGAGGTATTTTTACTGTCCATAAAATGATGCAAAATACTATTTTCATCCGAAATATTTCCGAATAAGTAGTAAAATTTGGCGAGTGTTTGAAATCGTGTCCATAGACAAATTAATGGAAGTTTTTGTGCTGATGATAGATTTGCATAATTTAGTTAGCGGATTATTTTACATTTTAACAAAAGTTTTAAAGGTCCTTTTAATGGCGATATTCTGTTTATACGGTTAAAGCTGAGAAACATTATTACGTAGCCTTTGACTGCACGATCAGCGCCAGTTGAAAAAATTGCCTTGGAATCGTTAGAATTAATTATTACTATGTTCTTATTTCTATGAAATTAATACATATATTTAGTAACTGATTTCCAATTTTATGTTTGATGCATTTAACTGCGTTTGTAAGTAATTAACTTACAGATATTTTGTTAAGTCTCTTTCTTCCAGAATGAGAAAAAATAGTTTTTTCTGCCTTTATGTTAAAGCCCAATTGGTGAAAATTTCTGTTGTTGTTGTTGCTTGTCCCACTTGGCAGACAGAAACATCATACCAAGTCCATGAAGCCGTGCGAACCAAGTCCCTCCAAAACAGCAGAAGGGTCGGTATACAGCTGATTCAGGTCACAGCCGATGCAAGAGAAAATATGGGCGGGAGCAGCCTGAGTCAAATTGCATTTTGGACACAAGGGGAAAACCTTAATACCAGCCACATGTCGCTGTGCTCGAGTGTGTCCACTTCTCAGTCGGGCAAGGACGGTTTGATGTTCTCTACTACTTGCCCGAAGCAAAGCAGCACCAGGGCGGAATGCTTTGTACCATTCATGAATAGGGGCTGTCTCCAAGTGGAACTGATGCTTTGCTTAACACGGGTTGCAATTTCTGAAAAAGAAAGGCATCCGTTATGAGGAGAAATCTCTAGGCTCCCCTGACGAGCCAGCCCATCAGCAATCTCATTTCCAAATACATCCACATGTGACGGTATCCATTGAAAAGTAATGGTGAGACGGAGGGTGGGACCGTGTCTTTGATGTTTCAGTTTCCCCGCTTCGTGGCTAAAGGAGGGGTGAAACCACAGACTTAAGAGGATCCAGACGGGACACTGTAGCATAATCCTATGCTATTTTTCTCGGAGAAGACTGGTTACGAACATTATGACAAAAAAGCCAACATTTAGGAGAAGATTGGCGTGAAAATTTTGGCGCAAGTCGCGTTTAGGTGTCGTAGAGGCAATACGTCGCCAATACGGAAGCGCTGCTCTTTTCGCTACGCTGTGTCGTCCGCGTCTTTGGAGGTGGTGAAAGTAATTAAGCCTGAAGCCGTTTTTCGGAGGGAGGGTCGCCAGCGGGGTGTCGTCAAGCACAAGAGAGTAGCTGTTTGTAAAATAAGATTCCGAAAATATCTACTGTCTCATCTGTTCGCGAATGTGAAAAAGCTATAAACTAAAAGTCTTAGATGCTTAAGAATATTAATTATTGAAATAAAACAGCGAATTCGGTTGCTATAATTTGCTATTAGTGCGTTATTTTTATTACAATATGCTGCTTAAAGTTGGAAAAGCTGCAACTAATTTAACGCATTTCAAGTTTGACTTACAATGAGATTTTATCACAGATTGACATTATCATAAACTTATTACTTTTTTTATTCTGAACAACAGGGGTGCCCACCGGGGGTTTGGGGGGGGGGGAATTATGGCGCGAATTCCGCCATGAAAAAAAATTTCGGGGGGGGGGGGGGGGAGGGGGAGATTCCTAAATTTATTTCTTCAAGTAGATAAATTTAAAAAATTCCTGATTTTTTTTAATTTGAAATATTTACTTTTATTTTATTCTGTTTACATTTTATTTCATTTATTTAATCAGTTTGTGTGTGTATGTGGTCTGTCATTGGAACAGAACTTTTCTAGTAAAATAATAATAATAATAACTATTAAAAATAAATAAATAAATAAAAAACATTAATAAATAAATAAATAAATAAACTAAAAGAAAAACGCTTAAAAATAAAAAAACGGAAAGAGGGTTGGGAAATTTTGATAAATTTCGGAAATTTAGAGGTGTTTTGCTGTCAAAAAGTTTTTTTTTTTTTTTTTGGAAAAATGGAAAATTTGAATATTTACAAATTAAAATGCAGTTAGCTCGTTTTCTTAGAAAACATCAAAAATATATGTGCCATTCATATTATTCTTTCTTTTTAACAGAAACATATGCCAAATGTTTCTGTTTAAAATATTATCACGTACCTTTCTTTGTTCAAAGCTTCAAAAATTACCAATTTTATTCTAATCATAATTCATCCGTTAGTTTTGAATGAAACGTGAAATTATAAAAGCTAAGTTCTCCATTCTACAGTACTAAGCATCGAGTCTGCTGCTGATTCATTTTAAGCGCAATTTATGAAGAGTTAATTGAAAGTGCCCATATAAAACAAGAAATCAATGAAACGGAATCTAAGGACTAAAATGTTCAGCGGCTATTTGCTGTTCGGAAGGAATTGTGACTTTATTAATTTCGTATTTTTCCCCCATTCTTCACTGTTTTTCTACTGCATGTACGAAACCTACAAATCAGCTTATCACAAACATTAAATTAAAAATTATATATTACCATAAAATCTGATTTCAAAGAATCAAAATAGAAAGATCTTGAGATAAAACCGTTCATTTCATACACTTATGCATTCGATATCGTGTTTGTACACTAATATCTTTGTCTTGTTAAATTATTTTTTTATTTCATTCATTTATTTATTTATTTTTTTTTTTCAAATTAATTTTTTAGGTCGAGAAGTAGCGGATAAAAAAGAAAAAGACAGTGTGAGAGAGATAAAATTGAATATTATAAGCAAAAGAGTTTAAAATTTCAAATACTCAAGACTCTTTTAAACCTATTGCTGATTGAATGCTAATCACAACCAACTGAAAGCACTATATCATAACTTACTCATTTTTAATCATTATTGAGCAGAAAAGAATCTGTTCGATAAATAAAAAAATTTTTAATGCACACTTTTTCCTTCACGCAGTAATTCTAACCTTAAAAGATAAAAGAGCAAAATAAAGAACATAAGAGAAGCAGAAGAAAATCATCTTGCGTGCCCCTGCACGTTGCTTTCTCTGCCACAAACGGGTAACTCAAGTTGTAACTAAACAGAGAGGTTCCAAAGCTCTTTCTGTTGACCGCTATCCGATGTTTTCCGTTTTTCTCGGACACCCTACCTAGTTTGTAATAAGTAAAGAGTAAAATAAATCGGGTAATTTAATACTTTCATTTGAATGTTCCAAAACAGAGTGAATCAAATGGTTAAATTTTACTGAAAGCGTTCTAAGATTTAAGGAAAATGTCACGGGAATGAAGATTTTAGCGGTCTTAAAATATTGATTTTAAAACATTAAATAACGACATTTGGAATACGACATCTTATATTTGGAAAATTTTAGACTTTCAACCCAACTACCTAAGAAATTGAAACGAAAAATTGAAAAAAAAAAAAAAAAAAAAAAAAGAGAAGAGAAACCTCTGGGAAAGGGCCCTACAGACTTTGTTGTAGGGGGACCCAAAACTTATATATCCGGACCTGGTTTCTTTTATGAAGTTTCTCTCAACGTAACTATAGGGCTACAAGCAAATAATGGTGGAATAATTTCTCTTCAACTACATATTGAGCTAATAATCAAAATATTTGAGGAGAATCTCCTAAGATTGCTGTTCTAAATTTAGATTATTTTTTCATTGCGTATTTCTTACTTACAACATAAATGATTCCTTAGGCATTCCTTAGACAAAGATTCCTCAGGTGAGAGATATTCGTTATGTCATTTTAATTAAAGTAACTATTGGGCTACAAGAAAATAATGGTTAAAGAATTTTTCTGGAACTACATATTGAGCCAATAATCAAAATTAATCTTATTTCAGTTCGTATTCATATGAATGTACTTTAAATAAAGTTTTAACATAAATCACTTTTGTGAGAATCACAAGATTTTTTTCAGAAGCATACGAGTAAAATCCTTTTGTTATGGAGAATTATATACCAGGAATTTTTATGGTATACATTTGGATATGGCGTTAAGGAATACTACCGCTCAATTTATATAAAAGCAAAGTTCTTCATTCTACAATATTGGGCATAGGATCTGCTGCTAGATTCATTTCAATTGCAATTTAATTAAAAGTGCCAATATACAACAAGAAATTAATGAAACGGACTCCAATGACTAAAATGTTCAGCGGCTATTTGCTGTTCGGAAGGAATTGTGACTTTAAATATATACTCGTATATATATATATATATATATATATATATATATATATATATATATATATATATATATATATATATATATATATATATATATATATATATTAATATATTCATTCTTCACGTGTTTTTCGACTGCATGTACACAAAAATTCAAAAATTGAATTAAAAATTATAATTTACCATAAAAAAATAAAAAATTCATTAAAAAAAATTTCAACACACACACACAAGACAAAGCTGAATAAAAGTCAACTTTTGCTGTTCACCAGTAGTTGCATAATTTTTACTGACTGTTTGCAGCTTCTTTTACTTTTGAAAACCATTTTGTAATTGAAATTACTTTTCAATTATGTTTATTGATTGAAAGATTATTATGTATCACGTCAGATTTTTTGAGAAAAAACTTTTTTTTTCATGTAAATGTTTACCTATTTATAAATTTTGTATGATTTGTTGGAATTCAAAATCTATTTTTTTTTAATTAGATTTTTAAATGTATGTCCCAGGCAGTGGCGGATTGGTTGAAAAAATCGGCCCTGGCATTAGGAGATGTAGCGGCCCCATAACTTTTTTAGATATTAAATTTTACCTAACGATTGGGATATCACTTAAATATGAGGAAATTATTCTTAACAACTAAATATGTTTTATTTAAACAAAATTTAACAGATAGGGACGCTTCTGCGCTTTAATGGTGAACAAATTGATACAGTATTAGCTAAACCTTATTTTGGGGGAAAATTGTGATTGTAATTGTCCATTTAAGTATTTTTATAATGCCTGGAACTTGATTGAATATTTCCGTAATGATAACATTGCTTGGCTAGTATGTTCTTTTCTGCAGTCATAACAAATAACTTAATTGCCCTGTTTTATGAAACAGATCTAGCGATGTTCATGGGTGAAAGAATAAAAGGCCGTCTTAGAACGTGATGGCTCCCTCGACACAAACATACGTTACGTGGCATTATCATAAACATTCCTTTTTTTAAACTGCCATACCCTGACGACCCCAGATTCGATACGAGGTCAAAAACCTGGTGAGAGGGGTCGGGTACGAGTTTGGCAGCCCCTTATTTTTTTTTTTTTTTTTGTCAAACGCATGTATCAATGCAAAGAGAGAGAGAGAGAGATAGAGAGAGAGTGGACTTAGCTTTCTGGCTTCTGGGAGTCATTAAAGTATTAGCAATATAAAATAAATGGAAAGATTAACATTGAGTCTGAAACAGGGGGTTCCGGGGGCCTCTCCCCCGGAAATTTTTTGAAACTGTAGTTTTAAAGCTCAATTTTAGACAATATTTGATGATGTTAAGGGAGCGTAGGTTCAGGGTTTCTCCTGCTGTAATTTTTCGGAAGTGGAAATCCAAAAACAGAATTTTAAATTATCTTCGAGTATATGCTATGAAGAGCGGTTCCGGGGGCCCTCCTCTGAAATTTTTTTAAAAAAATATTAGCTCCGAAAACGCAGTTTTAGAAGATCTTTGATGATTTTAAGTCGAGATATATTCCGAGGCCATCCACCAGAAAGTTTTCAAATTGAAGTATTTTTTGGTAAAGACTAGAGCACCGGCAGTCACTCGAAAGTTAAGTTCCAAAAACGAAATTTTTGCTGACTTTCAGTGATGTTAGGAAAAAGAGTTTTCAAGAGGCTCACCCATGAAAATTTTCGAAATTGAAGCACTAAAAACGAGATTTAAAACGTTCTTCATTGATGATATCTAGAGAAAGGAGGGGATGGGGCACCTTCCCAGAAAATTTTTGATACGGTTAATTTAAAATCAGTTTTAGACCATCTTTGGGAAGGTTAAAAAAATGGGAGAGGTTCGAGTGCTTTCCTCCAGTAAATTTTCGAAACTGGAATTCCATGTTATGGCGGGAGTGGATTCGGCTGTTCTCTTATAAAGTTATTCAAAATTAAAGCCCCAAAATTTAAATTTAACACGATCTTCGATGATATAAGGAGGGGGGGGGATTCTGGGGTCCACCAGAATTCTTTCAACATAGGTTTTTATCTACTTATTTTCTTTTTAAACTGAGGGGCCCGAAACCGTGAGTTTGAACAGCGTACAGAATACTTTGTTTCGTCAAAAAATGCTTTCAACTCACATTTCGGCGGCCTTTGGCCTTTGATTTGATAATCCTAATAGTGTAGAGTCTTTCATGATCCTCAATGGTATTTTAGAATTGCATTTTTTAAAAATAATTTTACGGAAAAAAATATTTTGTCCCTTTTATTCCAATTGTTATAAACAGGGTCGCCGAGAGCGAAAGGGGAAAAAATGACATAGGTCAATTTTTTTCACAGGCCCCCTTCTACACCTTTGACCATTAGGATATTTTATCCTCTGCACGAGTTCATTTCCGAGCCGAGCCCCTATTCTAAGCTGACACGACCTCAAGTCGGCCCTTGTTGTAAGTTGCATTTTATAGCAATTGTGAATTGTCATTTATAAATAAAACTGTCAAAGAGACCAAAAGTATTTTAACTTTTTACGACCGCTAAGGTTTCCCCGTTTTTTTATTTATTTATTTATTTTTTATTACACCACTAAAAATATATTGGCAGCCCCAGGGCCCGACTAACTGAGGTGAGACTTTAGGCCTACATTAATTTGGAGGACCCCTGAAGACTATGCAGTGTTTGATTTACATTTTTAAAGCACGAATAAACATTTGGAGACCTCTTTGTCTAATCACACAACTATCTATCAATCACTTATGTGCATTTATGAATCCCCTTTGGGCCCCGTCATAATCGTGACCAAGGAAAATTCGTTACTGGCTGCATGATTAAAAATTCCTCTTTAAAGAAGTTTTTTTTTCCAATTAATAAATCATATATTTTTTTTTAATACATGTATTTTTCATATCGTTGCAATGCTATGCATAATTCTTTGAAAAATTTTGGCCCCTTAGGAACATGGGATCCCAGGCCTAGTCAGCCTGTGTGGTAATCAGGTCCTGGGCAGCCCTATTTCAGAATTTCCCCCTCCCCAGTCCTCTTGGTGACGGCCCTGTCTCCCTCCACCCTCAAGCTTTAGCCCATGCGTAAAGAGGAGCTGAGTCTGTGTTTCGTGAAATTGCGTTATTCTAAACACATGCGTGCAAAATTTACATTTTGCTGTTACTAGACGTAGACAGGACCGAAATACTTTGCTGTTAGATGATCGGCCCGAAGCATGACCGGCCCACCGGGCAAATGCCCGGTTGCCCGCCGGCTGTATCCGCCACTGGTCCCAGGCAACAAATTATTAAAGTTAAAACTCTGCAATTATTTCCTGTGTATCACTAGTCATTGTTGTACTAATCTTTTTCTTTAATTTATAGTAATTTCTCAGCTCGTTATGTTTCGCTTTAATTTGAATTTTCACAAACACTAATGCAAAAAGTTGATCAGATGGTTGCAATTTAATTTCCCTAATTCAGATATTCTTGTGACATTTGCATTCCGTGAGTCTTTTTTTTTTTTTTGTTATTATATTATTTCTTTCAATTCATCTCATCAGAAACAAGCACTCGCTTTGTCATGACTATAAATAATAAAATACTGGAAAAAGTCATAGTTTCCGCGTCAGCTTTATGTTTTAGTTTCGGGAACGCTTCTTTTACAGGCATTAAAGTGAGCAGATGGGAGTCAAATTCATCAACTAAAAAGTTACAGCATGCATTGCACAACGGTTAAGTAAGGGCTAAGGGGGGAGGTGAATGTGCTTTCACAACCATCCGATAAAAATGTTGAAAAATTAAATATGTTTATTTTTTGGACTATTTATGTATAATATTAGAAGAAAAGATAGAAGTGAAATATGCTTGTGAGTAAAAAGTCCATCAATTCCGCAAGTGTACTTTTCTTCCAAACGCAATTTTAACTGCACAGTTGGATTTCAACAAAGCAAATGCCCGCTGCACACATCTGGCATGCATTCTTCAGAAAAAAAGCCAGGAATAGAGAACGATCACAAACTATCTTGCTATCATTGATCGGACATCGGGGTGGTAATTAGTATCCCGTCGTGTCTGTGGTCATGTGTTCCCCTCAACAAACCTTGCGCCCCTCTTTTTTCTTGGAATTCCGAGTCAAAAGCTATAGCAACCCAAGCAACTTCTGAGCCAATTCCGAGAAACTCCAATTCAACATTGGCGCCAAACGCGTGCTCACTTTCCCTGTATGTTAGCTTTTGTGTCATACCATCATTATTAGAAGTCGTTGTTTTCTCGGCAATACACTCACGCAGTGTCCAATCTTCTACTTTTACTATCTTTGGTAAACCAACATCCTGCGATATCATTGTACTGCGCGACGAAGAGGAGATATTTGCTCATGGCTCCAGCATATGCTGATGTCTGCTCTGCACAGCTTAAGTGGATATGGGATAAGTGTTCCTCCGCCGGTACGGAAACAACGCTACATGGCGGTAAGTACAAGAATGGCGTTGCTATAACGATGAATATAAACAATGCAAATCAAATCATTTACTGGTCAATTGGCGTTGCGAATTAAAACAGAAATTGTTCTAACGCGGTATCATTTTGCTCTATGTTAAAAGCTAGAACGGCATCGAATGAGTTGTCGTTTTGGTTTCATTAATTTTTCCCGAGTACATTTCTATCCTTTAAAGATCTCAAGTTGGGGAATATTATTATAACAAACCCATATCTAGCTTCTTCAAGTGATCCCTTTGATTTCAATTAATATAATAGATATAATCGAAGCAGCAGCTATATGTTCCTTTTTTTATTCCGTCTTTCTTTGAAGCTCGATAGATGACGCTGCTTTGCACAAAGAGTTTCATTGGTTTAATTATGAAAAATAATATTTATGGGCCCTTATTAAGTTCAACCACTGCGTTCCTATTGAAAAACATTCTGACAATTGAATTAAGATTTTCAGATAGTGACTCAGTGATAAAAATGTTAGTGGTTAACTTTTATTTCAAGTTGTTTTAACCACAGAAATTTTGTCTAGCTGGATTTGTGGAATCGATCACAGTGCTACTGGAAAGAAATATGGCAAAAATAAAGAGGGTAACTGTTGCTGGTTTCCAAAATTATCGAAACGAAAACAAAAGCTCTCGATCCTTCTTATATTTATCTTTTTATGTCGAAACAATTGTAAAATGAGTTGAATGTTATTTGAACGACGGCAACTCGTGCCGACTTGCGTCGGAAAGTGAACCAGATAAATGTACTAGGTGGAATGAAAAAAAAAAACTTTTTTTGAAAGTCGAAATTTCATTTTGATAAAACGTCGCCCCTAAAGTCCCACATGTAGCACAAAAATATTTGTCCAGCTTAAAAAAATATTTAGGTCTCCAGCAGGAGGCCTAAAATTGAAAATTTCCATTGAAAAATTGATTTTTTTTACATGTAATTTTAAAAGAATGTAAGGTAAATTTAAGGAAATTCTGAAGCTGCAATATATCAGCAGTAAAGCAGGTAATTAGGGTCCAAAAGAAGTGTCTGCTCTTCTGCAATATTAAGGCCTCCCACACATTACACAAAGATAAGGTTTTTTTCAAGTTTAAGTTTTTTTTTTCATTTTAATTGCCTTATTTTTGTATTATTTATTTACAAATGTTGATTCGAAAATGTGTTCGCTAATAATTTTTAAATTTGAAATTCGATTTAAATTTATGTATATGTTTAAAAAAAACAGGAAAAAATCAATTTTTTTTAAAGAAATTCAACATTTTCGGCCTCTTGCTGGACACCTATATATTTTTTGATTTTTATAAATATTTTTGTGGTACATGTGGGGTTATAGAGGCAACGTTTTATCAACATGAAATTTCGAACTTCCAAAAGAAGATCTTTTCTATTCGGGCTAGTGCGCCCCGCTGGTTCACTGTTTCCGACGCAAGTCGGCACGAGTTGCTGTTCTTCAAATTATATGAAACATTTTTCTACAATTGTTTTAACATAAAAGGAAAAATATAAGAGGGTGTGTGACTTGAAACATTGAATTTCGTTTTTTTTTGGGGGGGGGGGGACACCTTAAGAAAAATAACCAATTCGATCCTTATTACTGTTGTATGAAAATGAAAGTGCTTTTAACCTGTAATGTTTGAAACTAACCACAGCGATTAATTCTAGCACCCATCTGGCAAACTGGTGTTGGTTTATTTCAGGCTACGCTAGTGTTCAGAATCAAAGGGAGAATGAAATTCTGAATGAAAATACGTATTGCATCAGTAACACATTAGAAGTTAAAAAAGCAATCTTGCAAATAATTGAGAAGACATTAACACACTTAACTCTTACTCACAAGTACCAATTTCAAGAATTGAACCAAAAAATCTTAAAGGTCGTGCTTTGTCTAAAACAGCGCCATCTATTGTGAGTCAAAGAAAGGACCAGATGGTAAGAAAAAAATGCACCGATAATATATTGCGAACACTTACTAAATACCTGCGAATGACTTTGGGGTCAAATATTGATCTCATGTATTAAAACAATAGGATCTCTTAAAAAGGTTTGGTTTGTTTTTAAAGGTGGCGCTACCTGTGTAGCGTTAAAGGTAGAATGGAATAGAAGTAGAAAAACTTGCTTTTGTAGTACGTTCGGAGTATAAAACAACGCTTTTCACAAGAAATGAGAGGATATTTTTCATCTGGTTTTTGATTCGGCATTACATTCCACACTGAGCGCCCGACCTCGTCGGACGTGTTTTCTTCAGCTCCGATGCCTAAACATCCACCGAGGAAGATAGCGTACCACGCCGGGGATAACAGCGTAGATGCCCTCGTCAGGGCCGGCAGAGGAAACTCCGTCATCGAAACTGTCCCCCGGGCGGCCGGCGCTCATCAAGCTCTCTCACCGTCGTAACCGACTATTTCAATGACCTCGTCAGGGAGCGACTCTTCAGGACGGAGGTTTATTTCGGCTTCAAATTCCATTGACGATGTATTTCAAAAATACGACTACGACTTTGACAACGTCAGAAAGACAATCAGGCACGCCGAGAACGCCCCAACGCTGGTTGGAACTTTTTATTATCTTACGTCTATATCAAAGGAAATAGAGGATATCCCACTTCCTGACTGGCCATCTTTGGAGCGACCCCCACACGAGCAGATTAACCATTTCACCAGGCAGAAAAAGATTAAGTTACAGTCCCTCAACGGAGAAAGCAAGAAAAGACATGGAGATATCAACGGACTCTGACTCCATCCATTCAGTGCAGGCAAACGTCCCCACCCCCCCAGGAACTAGTTCTCCCCTCTCACCACAAAGGATGAGGAACCTCACACGGACGGGACATCAAATCCTAGTATCGTAGTGAACCCATTTGAACCACCTGCAAGCAGGTCAGCTCTTATCAAAACCAAGGCTTATCTTCCTCCCCCCATCACGTTTGCCAACCCCCCCGGAACCAGTTAAGCTCCTGGACATTCTATCAAAGATGTGCGCGGGATCAATTCAAGGGAAGTTATCTGGCGACAATCTCTGGATCCACACCTCCTACCCCGACGATGTCGATTTAATCGAGGGATACCTCCAAGACCACCACCGCCCAGCAAAAGACCCCTCAAAGTTGTCATCCAAGCCCTTCCAAAGGACTATCCCACCGCTGATATTCTTCAGGACCTCAAGGGCTTTGCCTTTGATGTTTCCAAAGTACTCCAAATGAAGACTGGACCGAAAAAAGGCCTCTTCCCCTCTGCTTAGTCGTACTCAACAAGGATCATAAAGCTGACAACGTCTTCGCTGTTACAAACATAGGATATCTCCGGATCGCAGTCGAAACACTTCGGCCCAAGACAACTGCAGTACAATGCTACTGCTGCCAGCGTTTTGGCCACACTGCAGCCAAATGCGACCGTGCCCACCGATGCCTCAAGTGTGCTCAGGAGCACAGGTCTTTCAAATGCACCATAGACAAGTTCACCCCTGCCTGCTGTGCCTTGTGCGGAGGCGCACACACCGCCAACGCTCCAGTTTGCCCGAATAGACCAAAGCCTCGACAGCCCATGCCCTCCCGGACCTGGACCTTCCTGCTCAAGTTGACAATGATTCGACTGAAAGGACTCCACGTGCAGCTCCCACGACCCCTACGGACTTCCTTCCAAGATCGATCTTCCTTCCAAGATGCCCTTCAGCAGCTCACCACTCCCAACTCAAGCCATATGATGACACTTCTCACCCAAGTTCTAGCTCAGCTCCAGGCTTAGCAGCAGCAGATTTACGCCCTAATAAGCGGTCTCGCAGCCTTAGCCCGAGGCCATAAGCTTTCATCTCCCCCCCTTTTTTCCGTAGGTTGGCCTTATGGCCTTTTGTTCTTTATTACAAACTCCCACGAAGTCGGGAAAATGGGGCACATCCCCAGACCTGATAAAAATTTTGTGAGATGAGAGAAACAAGAGGATGAAAACATATACGTGTAACTTAGACTGATCAATTTTGATAATAATTCCAATGAATCTCTAAAAAGTTCGAAATTTCAACAACGCCATCTACTGGAAATAAAGACAGAATTAACTGTAAAGAGAAATTAACGAAAGAACAGCATAAACGTAATAGGAGAAGAAAATGACTGTTGAAAGCGGCTGTGTAAAGACGCATCCACGCATAACTCAGAAGTATTAATTTTGATGATAAAACTAAATTTTTTTTGATTTTGTCCACATAAGGATTTGTAAACCGTGAATGTAAGTGCACATTAACATGCATTGAAATAACTTTAAAAAACGATTTAAAACGCACGAGGTGACTATTCCATTTGGAAGTGGATTTACGGTCCCCCCCCCCCCCCCCCCGCCCCTTTAGAAAAGAAAAGAGTTCACCGAAAGTTAGACGGAAATCTAGGTGCATATTCCTTGGGAGTACCTGAGGCGGAGCATCGCACCTTCTATGTCTCATCATTGGTCAGATGAACCTCCGAAGAGGAAATAGCGTGATTGATCGGCGAGTTAAGCCGAAGATGAAATAGTCATCCGTGGTGCGAAAATTTGACAAAATTTGGAGTGAGAAAGAAAATTAAGTGAAAAAGGGGAGGAAAAAAGGAAAAATCTTAGTCCTCATCAGTAAAGATTTGGACTAAAATAGAAATTTTGCCTGCGAGATTTTCCTGTCTTTTCAGAAGAGCGAGGGCCGTCCTGAGTTTGGAAAAAACTTTCGTTAAGTTAAAAATTTGGTTGATTTCAGCAAAAATATGCATAAAATCAGTGATTACGTTATTGGAGTTAGGCTCCTTAATGTTAAGGGGGGAATGCTCAGGAGTTTTACTCCCGCGTAGGAAAGACCTACTTTGAGGCTAGCACTGCTTCCGCGGTTAATGGCTCGCCTGCCTTCTAGGCTAATTTTGGGTTTGGGGAAGGCCAAACAATCCCCATAAGAGGCTACAATGATCACCATCGCTATTAATACATTTGAACTTTTCCTTATTAATTTTGGCCGCGACAGCGGACCTTTCTAAAGCAATTCACTGCCAGGTGATTGAATCCTTGGCAGGTGAAACATTGTATAACTCGTCGATTAGTCCGGTAGCGCTCGACGGTTATAGCAGTATGGATGCTATAGTTCGTTAATTTTAGTATGTTGCTCACCGGACGAGAGCTGTAATTGGAATAGTGAGAGTTTTGATCCGTCCCTTTTGGTCAATTGAGCGACCTTAACAATAAGAAAATTTAGTTCCGCGAGTGCTTTAGAAATTTCCTTTGTGTCGTGCATGCGGGAGGTCCTCTATCAACGCATTTGAAATCTGAGTCCTCTATCCCTTTGAATGTAGAAATCTAAGTTATTAGACTTGAGGAAATTAATAATTTTGTCGTGATCAGTGGGATCATCCACAAAGATCGAGATCTCATCCTTTTTGCTTCTAATTTTGGAATTTTGGCAGTTATCGTTAAGTTTGCGGATGAAATCCAAGTAGTCAGGGGGATCTCCACCACAAGGAAGCTTACTAACTCCTCTACCTGGGGATCTAAATTTTGGTCCGAAATATGGGGGAGGGGGGCGAATTTGTTATCCAAAGTTACCGGCATAGCGCTTTGCAGGATTTTCTAGGTATTGAAGTCCTGAGCAACTAAATAATCAGAAATGTGGAAAAATTTCTGAAAGGGGCGGAATTTGATTTTATCAGTCAAAGCATGACTCACCAGCGACTCCGTCACTTGAGCGTCCGGGATCTCATTCTGGCTCAAGAGTTGGAGTATCTCATTCAGAGCTTCATCTGTCCGTCAGGGAAGAAAACATCGGAATATTTAAACATATCCTTGGCCATTTTTATGACCTCCGTAACCTCACTGCAAGACAGTGGTGAGTCATATTGTGGTGGTACGATGACTTCCATTTCATCTTCGGATCAGAAGGGGTCATATCCGCCCAGGAAGTTGATAGCTGAAGTGAATAGGGGGTGGGAGAAGGGGTAGACGCTGGAGCAGGTTTCAGCAAGCTGGGAATACTTCCGGAAAGCTTCCGCCTAGCCTTCTTCGCCGCTACTCCTGCAGCGGCGGGTTTTCCCTTAAGCCTCATATTCCCGCATCTGTACCTTACGACATCCAAAACTTTCGAATGCGCGGTTCATTATGAATCAATGAAATTTAAAACGTAACCTTTGCAACAGCCTCACAGAATTTGATTCCGAGAGGGATAACCTGAAATATAGACAGGGTTTCTTCTTCTAATCGGTGAAACGCTGCTTTTCAAATTATTAAGAATAGCGAAAATAAAAAACTGGTAGCTATAAATTACAAGGAGAAAAATAATTTGTCATTTTATTTATTTATTCATTTATTTAGAAGCTAAACAGTTTAACATACATGGAGGACTGCGTGCCAGTGACTTGCCTCCGGACAAAAACAGGAAAGAAGTACAACACGATAGAAGGAAATAACATCGAGGCAGTGGCGCGCCAAGCCTGATCGGCGCCGCACAGTGGAGTATTTGACTGAAAATCCTGGCCAAAAGTCCAAAATTAAAAATTTACCCAATTTTTATGAAAATTTATTCCATGATAGTTGACTAACTGGTGCATCGATCAGCACCTGTTTTGGAAACTTGAGTCACATACAATTGCTCATAGCCTCGGTGAAAGATGAGATTTCTATAAGAATTTTCGCTTTTTTGTTACGTTTCAGCTTAATTATTACGTTTCAATGTAGATTTTTTTGTGGCTTTCTAAATGAATGGAATTGAACCAAACCAATTTTACGGTAGAAAGAAATGTTAGGGCTTAGTGCTAATAATAAATCAAAGTAAATATTTTTATTTTCTTTTTGTGAAAAAAAATAAAGAAAACTTGGTACATGAGATTTTTAAAGGCTTTTCGCCTAAATTTATAACTAGAGAAAGCTTTTTAAATGGGTGTCGGGCTTGGTCGGGCTGTTTTGAAAGTTGCATCGTATTTGGCAAAGCCTCTAGTGCTAATTTCAGCAAAAAAATCTTCCGCCTGCAACTGCCCTTTTTTTATATGATTTTTTTAAAACAAAGTGCATAATCCGATCTTTTTGTGACAAGTCAAGATTTTAAACTGAATTTACCTACAAAGATTTAATAAATTTGTAAAAAAGTTATCATAAGTACTACTGAATGAAAAGATCGACATATTTGAGCGCACAAACAACAATAAAATTTCAGACACGAGTTTCAGGGTTACGAGAAACCGCTTCATCAATGTGTAAAGATGTAAGTTATGGAATGAGAATCATCCAATTAATTTCGAAAACGCTTACCTTTATGCATTGCTAAAGAGATTCATTGCACCCCTAAAATATGTGTTTGCGTTCAGTGATGTTAATTTTCTCATGTACGTTAATGAGTTAATAAATTAAATTATTTTGTGATCTCTCTAAGAAAATTTGCTCTTCCTTAAAATTGAGATAGATTTTAGATAAGATAAATAAATATTTATTTTTTTTTTCAGATCATTGCTGCAAATAATGTGCCGGGGGAGGGGGTCTTTCCCCCTTATACGTAGCAAAAGGGGGGAAATACCCCCCCCCTACTTGCTAGAGTTAGGAGACAATTGTAATTGTCTCCTAACGTTCCCACGCTAGCGAGCTATCCATATTTAAGACATTTTACCTACTCATTGTGGAATTAAAGTTATATAAAATTTTAGTTCCAAGTTTGTTCGTACAATTTTTAGCGGGACACATCACACGATGTAAAACTAAGTATCGACCCAAGGTACGAGTACAATATATACAATTCAAAAACAAAGAGCTTTTGAATATCCATTTTCGAGTATTTTTACAGTTATAATATCCTAGTTCATTTATTTATTTATTTTTTCAATAGAAAAAAGGTTCTTTGTAACCCCGAAACCCTTGTCTCTAATTCTTTTTGTGCATGATTAACTCAGAGTTTTAATGATTGAAACCAAACGAAAAGAATAAAATTGATTATTTTTTTGGTTTCAAATTAGTATTTTGTACAGAGTACTAGGATTTTTTAACCGCTTTTTGCTTTTTTTTCCCCCTCGAACAGTGCACTTAATTACATACCTTCAAAGGAAAACAGCCATTCCCATCGAACATGTTCACTTATCACTTGCCTAAGCATTATTGGCAAAGAGCCAACCGTGGCATCCATTTCGGATCGAGTGAAAATTATTGAAAATTTTTATTTCAACTCATTGAAAAAAAATTCATTATAAATCAGTGAAAGAACATAACTTCACCGTTTTCGCTGTAAATGAAGGTAAGGTGTTTATATTATTTCCTTAAAAAGTTTCAGAGCCATAACATTATTAGAATATTGGATGCAAGAATTTTAGTTTACATTGACTGAATAATTGAAAAAAGTCGAAAAAGTGACCTCCCTTTGTAAATTCTTAGAAATTCGGTTAATTACGTTAGAACTTCAAACAAACCATAATCTTAAAGAAAATTATTTTTCCTATCTAGTGATGCATTGGATTTTTTTCTACGTTTACTAGGATCGTTTTTACGGTCGTAAACATGAAAAAGTCTAAACCGTGGATAAAATATTAAATATTTCATTTTCTAATTCAAATTTTAAAAATCGAGTTTCAAATTGTAACATCAGACATTTCAGACAGCTTGTATACCAAGTTTCGTGTCTATAAGTGGGATAGCTTCGCCGTACAGCGCACAAACGCACACAAGGGTGTCGCCTTCAGAAGAGTGAAAATTTCAAATTTTCAGTTTTGGCCAGGATTTTCAGTCAAATACTCCACTGTGCGCCGTCGTGAAAATGTCTTTTGAGCGCCTTCATACAATGGTGTTCGGGGAAAATATAATTAACGCATGGAGTGAGGTTTCATAGACAAATACAATGCAGGGAAAAAACACTTAAGCATTTAATTAATTTTTAAAAAACAATGTAAAGATTTTGTGTTTTGTTGAAATGTACACTTAAATACATTTATCGAAACATAAGTTTACGTATATTTTTAAAAATTGCATTGAAAGCAAATTTATACATATGTATATTACCATGCTGAAGATATCTTATCTTTAGTAATAATAAAGCTGAAAGTCTGAATATCTGTCTGGATGTCTGTAACGCGCATAGCGCCTAGATCGTTCGCCGATTTTCATGAAACTTTTCACAGAATTAGTTTGTAGCATGGGGGTGAGCACCTGGAAGCGATTTTTCGAAAATTCGATTTTGTTCTTTTTCTATTCTAATTTTAAGAACATTTTACCGAGCAAATTATCGTAACGTGGACAAGCAAATTACCATAACGTGGACGCGCAAATTATCATAACGTGGAACATGGACGAGCAAATGAACATAGCAAATTGGCGAAAAATTTATTATCCATAATATTTGTAAACATAAAAGCTAACCAAATGACCTTTTAATTTTCTACTACGGGCAAAGCCGTGCAGGTACCGCTAGTACTAAATAAACTCATTGACACTATCGCCTAAGAGTTACGAAACAGCGACGCAACCAGAAATTAGTTTAAGACTGGGGGGACGACACTTTTTTTTTCACATGAACTTAGCTTCAATTCTTCATCAGCCGAAACACACAATTTTATACGATCTTTGGAGATGTAAAGGGGAGAAAAAGTTTACGGAAATCTCTCCAATGTTTTTCGAAATAGATGTCTTAAAAACGCGATTATAGACTATTCTTGCTACCGAAGTCTTAGCAAGTTTCTGTTCCATTAAGTGTCCCCTCAATGTTTCGAAATTTAAAGTCCTCAAAACGAAGATTTTAGACGTTCATAATGGTATTAAGAAGAAATTATCAGAGTTTCTCCCTATTAATTTTTCGAAATTGTAATTTTAAAAGCTCAATTTTCGTCGTTCTTTAGTGATATAACAGGGTTTGGGACAAACCTCCACGAACATTTTTTTGAAATTAAAGAAACTATCTTCAATATTGTTAGAGCACGGCGTGTTCGGTGGATATCTTCAAATTGAGGATAATCTCTAATGGTTTTTGGGGGGGGGGGGGAGGGGGGAGGAGTTGTCTTGGCATTTCGAAAATATTTTCATTTCAATACGGAATAAAAAGGATGAAAAATAAAAAGGGCAATATAAGAAAGAGAAATATTGTTAGAGAGTAATTAGCTGACAAAAAAATCTGCAACATGGAAATTTTTAATTAAAAAAAATTATATTTAAAAGATCTAAAATTTCCCCAATCCACATTTTATAAGCTGAAGCATAAAGATCTTAACACTAAAAATGAAAAGTTTCTAAATTTTCCTATTTAAGTGATTATGAATATCATAAAACATTACATGTGGAAAATGGTGGAAGTTAAAATCTTCATTAATTGACTAATACTACCCTCTAACATTTTTACTTTGCATTTAAATGATTTTCGAGTATCCCCTTCGGTATCAGTGCGAGACGCATCCCTATCCTTTATTGACACTATTAGTGCATACCAAATGTAGCTCAAGATGCTGATGTTACTCTCTACATTTTTTATTTTAAAATTTAATCTAATTTGAAAAATAGATTTAAGACATAATAAACGAATGAAAAATTTGCTTCTGGTTTTCCGTGTATCCGAAAATTGGAGAATGGCAAACATTAAACTTTGCAATACAGTGTACATTTTTATTTCATATCTCAAAGTTATTTCGAGTTCGGTAATCAAAATGGTTGTTGCGCCGCGTCGCGCCGATTCGTACGCTCACCCAGAGCGTGAAAGCATTCACGGCTGCACATTAGGAAGAATAATGCTAATTTACGCATTAGTTAGCGTCAAGTGTTTTCAGAGTAAAAGCTTGCGCTATGTACTAGCATGTTTTGACACAACATGGCAATAAGTTTCCCTTTAAGGCAGCGAGACAGATTAATTGTTTCACTGAGCAGTATAATTTCAACCACCATTTATATAATGAAATGTTCAATTTTAATTTTTCGGTTGGAGATTTTTTCCTCTATTTGGGACATTTTTGATCGGCGCCTTCTTGACTCTGGCGCCGTCGTGCGTCGCACGACTTTGCATATAGGGACGACGCGACCCTGCACCCAGGGCAGGACGGGAATCGAGCCCACGACCTCCGGCTTAGAAGCCGAAGCTTCTACCACAAAGCCATCGAGGCCCCCAGAGAAATAATTTGTTAACGATTTGTTTCTGACAAATTATACTCCTGGTTTGACAATTATCAACACCATGAAGGAAGCATCATAGTTGAATGAAATTTAATACACAGTTGAATGGTACTGGTACAAATAAATGATTACATTTTCAAATCAAACAAACAATAAAAATAGATAGAAATTAGTATTTTGTGTGGCCACCACGCGCCGCAATAAGAGCTGCTACAAGAATCGGCATGAAAAGAAACAAAGTTTGAATATCTGTCTGCAGAAGAGACTCCATATTGTTTGTATGCGCAACCAAAGTTCGTCTGTCGAAGCAACAGGACGAGGATCACGAGCGAGACTTCGCCCAACGAAAACCCACACATGTTCAATCGGTGACATATCCGGGGAATATGCAAGCCAAAGAAGAAGCTGTACCTGCTGCGAATCAAGGTAGGATTTGACAGTCCTGGCGACATGCGGACGAGCATTATCCTGCTGGAATACAGCCCCTGGCAATCCTTGCAGGATACGAATAGCTTGGCGTTATAAAACTTCGTTTATGTATTAGGTACTATTCAAATTGCCCACAAGTCGTAGCAATTGTAATCATCCATGATATGCTATGGCACCCAAGACCATAACTCCGGGTGTTCGTCCACTGTGGCGTCCGATAATGCACTCCGGAATGTGCCGTTCACTGGCAAAGCGCCTGACACGAATTCGGCCATTATGGTGCGACAAATTGAAGCGGGATTCGTCAGAAAAGACGACCTGCTGCCAATCAGTACGCCAGCTCCTATGCACATTGGTCCATGGTAGCCGCAGGCAGCGATGGTTTTGCGTGAGAGGAATCGTGTATAAATGAATCCTTGCGCGCAGCCCACGCTGCAGCAGACGTCTCCGAATTGATGAAGCACACAATGAAACACCTGCAGCAGTTGACCATTGTGCTGCCAATTGTCCAGAAGAACCTGTGCGGTCCGTCAGCGCCATACGCACCAGGTGTTTGTCATCGCAAGCTGACGTCACATTTCGGAGTCCACGCCCGGCTTTCCGAGCTTTCCGACCTTCGTCCGTCCAGTGCTTTCAAACACGCATGATTGTGCTGCTGTTACGCTGCACACAAGCGGCTACAGCACAATAAGACAATTCACCTTCACGAAGGCCAACGATTCTGCCTCGCTCAAATTTCGCTTTCTTTCGTCGAAGAGGCATAGTAATGATTCAGTTAACGTTTACTCTAGCGTATGACCACCGATAACAATACACGCCTCGCTACAGCCGTCTATTTATATTCGGTTCGATCCGCCGTTCAGAGGGAGCTGCTCAGCATACGCATGTGCTAGCGGTCTGCAATTCTAATCATTTGCATATCATGCCCTACGTTACATTTCCTGCAATTTTCAGCTCACTCGTGTAAATCCTTCGTGGTGTTGCAATTTTCACAAACAGCAGTGTATTATGGTATTTTCGCACTCGGGGATTACACAAGGATGTTCCATCTGTGTTTCTAAAAATTGCCTTTTAAAAACTTGATTTTGCATAAAAAAATTAGTTTGCCGTTTAAATTCATACGAAATATCATACGAGAGCGCTAATGAGCAATGATGTGGTGTCGCACGATTTTCACGCTACTGGTTTATCTGACGTCACTAGTGTATCAAGAGCTTATCATTTTTTTTTTAAATTGTACATATTTATAAACAATTAAAAAAATCACATCTGTATTCGGCAGAATAAAACATAAATATCAGAAATTCAACTCATATCGATTATTATACAACTAAAAAAATCGCCTGTCAAAGTATGTCGGGTGAAAATTGCTTCTACATTTGAAGGAAGCCATTGCATGTTTTGGGGATATTTAGAGAGTTGAAATTGAAACCCCAACTCCATGGGATTGACCTTAAACTCCAGTAAGTAGCGTTAATAATTGACCATTTTTTTGTTTCTTCTTTCCCGTGAAATGACAAACTTACCAGGAAAACTTTCAAGATTCGGATCGAATTAAGCCTCGTCACAACAAAGCCTTTCCCCGCATGTTAAACATTACCAAAACATATTATCAAATTATTATGCCGTGCCGCGAGTTTCATTCTTGAAACACGCGTGTTACTCGATCATCAGCTATTATTTATGATAGGATAGTAATATCACCGATTTTTATTCGACATATCGAATTTAATGTGAAAAAATAAATGCTCAATTCAGCTCATGAATCAATGTTTTGAAAGATGATAGAGTAACAGTAAAATCTCCTCCCCCCCCCCGGCTTTAAGAAATTTTATTTTTGCAAATAAGTAGGAGTGGTTTTGTTGTTTTCCGGTAGAATTTTTATTTTTTGCTGTCCACGCTCAAAAAAAAAAAAAAAAAAAAAAAAAAAAAATCGGAACGACGATTCAGCGTTTTTGTATTAAGTTATTCAAAGAAATGAATCAGCCGATAGAAAACTGGAAAGCGTTCAGGAACATTTTAGACAACACATCAAATAAGCAAAAAACTTAACCTTTAAATTACATTAAAATGTAAATATAATTCGGTAACTCCAATATTTATTACCATCATCGACAAGAGATGGCGTTACAATAACCTAGCATATTCCCCCTCTAACAACTTTGCCTCAAAAAGAGATCCTCCACCAGTACACAAACAGGGCTACCTGGCGGCAATTATAAAGATGGCGTTGCTATGACAATGATTCCAAACATTTTACACCAGTCACATGATACATCTGTGAACCAATTTTCCTCATCAGCAAGAATGAGAAACCTCGGTCTACTCTTATTATTAGTCTATTCTCCAACCTATTGGTTGGAGAAATTACAAAGGAAATGAATTTACAAAGGAAACAAATGAGTTGTTTCCTTTGTAAATTCAAATTTACAAAACAAATTGTTAATTTCCCCGCCATTAACTCCAAAAATCTCAATAGATGGCAGTGTTATGGTGGTGCAGTTCAGTGGTTGAGAGTACACGCAACCCAACGCTTCAGCGCTTATCACACGATGCAACTTTTCACCCGATTCCCTCCAATACCGGACTAGTCCAATTTGCCTCAGATGTTTCGGCCAAGCGAGACGTCATCATTTCTATTGTCCACCCGCGACGCGAATTTAGTCCAAGAGTATAGCTTCCGAGCAATAAAGTTGGGTAGAATTGGTCTTTCGAGCAATAGGAAAGCATCTGAGTGCACGGGCAAATCCAACATGGCTGACCTCTTGAATTCGGAGTAGAAGACTAAGAAATTTTTTAAATAATGGACTTTATTAGCGAGAAAAAATGTCTATGGGATGTTAAAAGTCCCTTGTACTGCATGAAAATTTATAGGATATGGTTAATGAGGGAGTATTTTCAAGGAATTGATTAATCAGCGATTGCCGAAAGCATGCATACTCCTTACATACGGTAAAGACATCCTTTTCGATGTTTATTTATTTGCTTGATATAGTGCGTGAAAGAAAAATCTTAAATGCTGTGATACCTTTAGTTTCATTGTTGTTCGTGCTGCAATTTCGCCTGTAAATTTGGCTAATTCTTACATTAATTCGTAATTTTGGTTAAAGGTACATTGGCGACAGTACAGGTACAAATCGACGCCAAATGATTGTTTACATTTTACTGAATCCTTGTCAAATTATTGGAAAAAATAACAATAATCTTAATTGATTATTTTCCGTATTAGTTCTCATAGTGCGTATGTGCGAAATGTAAAACTGTTTACATAAAATAGTATCATATATAAAAAGTAGGCTAATGCTTGATATATAATTTTTATATTAAATGTTTGTAAAATAGTTTTTGAGGTGTTCTAGAACGGTGCGAAATTCAATGGCAGACATTGTATAGATCTCAAATGATTTTATTGAAAGAAAATAATTCTTCATTTCTTAAGATTCAATAACAACTTTTCATTTTACAGTGCTAATAAGTCAGTATTAATCCTGCTTGCAAATAATTATCATTTTGTCTTGCTTTTAGTGTTAAAAAAATTAAAATCAATCTATGTTATTGCTTTATCATGATTTAAAAGTGAGTTTCTGAATCATTTTGTAAGAGAGCTGTACATAATTTTTGCTTCTCAGTTACAAGGATCCCTTTCAGCCATTCATCTGTGCAAATGAATGAAGAAGGATATGAGAAAGACCTTTTAGTGAAATTTTACCATTAAACGCTAGCTGGTTTGTCGATATTGGCAGGATTAATAAATTAAATTATCTGTCATATTGGTTAACTTGCTGGTTAATCTTTCCATCCTTTGAGTTCCGGTGCCAAAGTAATTGAAGAAAACCACAAGTCATTGAGACATTTACAATTGTAACAGTTCAGTTGGTGATGGCTATGTTTTAATTCAAGAAAAAAAAAAAAAAAAAAAAAAAAAAAAAAAAAAAAAACAAGTTTTCCCATTTGAAGAGAATTCATTGCATTTAGCCAAGAAGAAATGAAGATTTGAACCCAATTATCATTACTTTGAAAAACCTAGAACTGTATTCCCTCTACCAATTTTTATTACGATTTCATTGTATTTTTTTATTCTGTTGTCTTATTATAGTTTATACTATTTTTTTAATGGATAATTCTCTACCTGAGTAAAGCATGATTGGAACATTTGCTATGGTTTTTATATTTAAAATAAACTTTGTTATTCAATTTGGTGTACTTGCTGTTCATGTCATTACTTTGCGAATATGTTAACAATGTTGCACCAATTATTTGGGAACTAGTATTTGGTTTCCGGCTATTTTTTTTTAACAATCCGGTATCTGATCTAGCCAGCCCACACCGTACGGGATATGTGACAGATTTTTGCAGGATATCCAGTAGTTAATCTGATATTGATATGGGGGTTATCCGGTATATATGTGGGGATTATCCGGTATGAAGTGGGGTTTGATAGAAAATTTTCAATTAAATGGGATGATGTAATAACTTTTCATGTTTCCTTCATCAATTTTTGCTTTTAGTAGTTAAGATAATAATTTGCATTTTTTAAGACTCTACCTGAATTTTTTGAACACAGTAAGATTTCTTAAAGTTGATTTTTTAATTATGAGTTTATTAATTTCTTTTCTAAAAAATAAGCATCTTTAGCACAACTCTTAATAATGTATTTTAGATGTTAATTTGCATTTTTTATGACTATGTAGGGGAAAAAGGAGCTCATTTGAACACGGGTCACATGTGTACATGGCATGTTTTACTAAGATAACCTCAAGCAAAAAATATTTAAAATTCTTGAAATATGACAGTACCAGTCCTACCTCTTGGTGACATAATCTTTGTTTTTCGGGTGTTGTATATAATTTTACCAATGTCCTTTCCTTTTTAAAACATATTTTAAACTAATTATGGAACTAAACTTAGCTGTTGCAAACCATTATATGAACATGCAAGTAAATTTATGACATAACTTTTAAAATTGAATCAACTTCTTTTGAAAGTCAGCTGTAAGGTAGATAAGATGGGGTACCTTGTGAATATAACATCTTCCGGCACATGTGAACACTTTCCATACCTCTTCCATAATACCTGTACCTCAGAGCCAGACTGATGTAAGTCCAAAAATTGTGATTTTCAATTTGTTCATTATTATATTGTACGTAGAATCCTATTCATTCCGCATCGAGCCATGTAAATGCAATTCTTTAAAAAAAAAAATTATATTAATTTGAATTTTTGGCATCTTGAATTCAAATTATGTTTTTCGCAATCACGAGCGTGTGTGTGTATGAATGCGCATATATGTGGGTGCGTGTATATGTGTGTATGTATGTATGTATGTGTGTGCGTGTTGTGTATGCAGTGCTGTGTGTGTATGTAGGCATATGTGTTTGTGTCTGTGTTGAGTGCATGTTCAATCTTTTGCATGTGGGAGACAAAAATTTTTCCTCTCACCTCTAAAGTTACAATTATATGACTTACGTTGTTCTGACCTGAGGTACAGATATTAATATTAGGGTAGTATTAGGGTTGAAAACACTACGTACTGGTGTCAGAGTACAATTAGTTTTGGAACACAGGAGTCAGAGGACCTAAAATGTTTTCAAAAAATTGTGTGTACAAGCATGGAGAAAGAAAATCATTAAATTAGTAATTTAAACTTGTTCATTTTGTAAACTTTTTGACCTGAATAGGGAAAAAATAATCTTTTACTAATAATAAAACTGAAAGTCTGTGTCTGTCTCTGGATCTCTGTACATCGGTTACGCGCATAGCGCCTAGACCGCTCGGCTGATTTTTATGAAATTTGGCGCAGAATTAGTTTGTAGCATGGGGGTGAGTACCTCGAAGCAATTTTTCGAAAATTCGATTTTGTTCTTTTACTATTCCAAAGTTAAGAACATTTTACTGGACAAATAAATTTCCAATTTATCATAACATGGAACCGTAACATTTGAGAGCAAATGAATATATAGCAAATTGGCGAGAAATTCATCATCCATTTTTTGTAAATATACAGGCGAACTAAACCACCTTTTATCTTTCTACTACTGCCAAAGCCGTGCGGGTACCGGTAGTCAATAAAGTAAGACAAAAGAGATGAAAGTAAGGAATTTCTGCCAAAGCTGCAGAGTGGGAGTACGACTAATTTTGGGGGTACAGGAGTTGGAGTTGAAGGCCCTAAAATTTTCTCTATCATTTCTTTGTACATGCATGGAGAAAGAAAATCATAGAACTAAATTATTCGAACAATTTTTCATAATGTACATTTTTAATCTGACTAGGGAAAAGTTAATAAATAAAATTATGAGTAAAACAAAAAAAAAAAAGATGGAAGTAATGAATTTCTGCCACAGCTGCGGAGTAGGATTACGACTAATTGTATGGTACAGGAGTCAGAATTGGTAGCTAGTCATTTCCCTTCAATTCCGCAGCATTAGTAAAACAATTTGCATTTCAAATTCCTTTCATTTTGGTTTAGTCATGTTTATCTCTTGTGTCAATATTCAGGACTACGAGATATGGCATTTCAATTTTAGTGATAGCTTTTTTATCTATTCCTTGATACCAAAAATTGATAATGTATTCAAAATCTGCACAAATCCCCCCCCCCTTAATTTTTTTTGGTGATAAAAAATAATGTTTTCTGTCATTCTGAATGTTAAAAAAATTTCAGTTGTTCAAAAAATACTTTTAAAATAGTTAAATTGACAAATACCTTTTCTATATACATGTTCATCACCAAGAACTTTTTCCAACTAAGTTTGTTTGAAGCAAATTCACCTTTAAATTAGGGATTTATCTTTGCCTTAAATTTTCCCTTAGAGGCTAAAGTTACATTCCTTTGATGCGTAAAAAATGGAACAAAATATATTTCAAATCAAAAAGTAAAATCAGGAAATGAGGTGTGCTAGCTGAAATTTTTCGAACAGAAAGTTTGTTCAAATCTGACTATCCACTCAAAAGTTATTATGTGTGTGTAGGGGGGGCAGCAGATTTCTAAATGTATTCTGTGGGGAAAAAAAAGCCTTTTTGTTATTCTAAAATTGATTTGAAATTAATTTACTTCAGCTGTTAGTCTTTAGTTAATTCCAGCTGCATTAATAGCACTTTTTTAGGAACATTTTAAATTCTATAAATTTCTTCTGCATTTCTGCGCACAAGCAAGGTGAAAAAAAAAACATGGAGCTGAATCATTAAAGCCATTTTTCATAAGGTATTATTTTGAATCTGCATAGGGAAAAGTTAATAACCAAACGAAGACAAAAAGCACAATTTTTATGCACTTAAAATTTAACACCTTTTTTTTTTACTTGAAAGTGAACAATGACAAGATTTTTATTGAAAAAAGGAAGGAAGTAAAAAAAAAATAGCGTACGGAACAAAAAAAAAAAAAAACGTATCAAAATAAAGTCCTTTTTTTCAAACATTATTTACTAAAACTATCGGCGATGAAACAAGTAAAAAAAAAGCCCACATGAAGAGATAAAAACTTATTTTAGCAAACCAAGTATTTGTTTTGAGAGCAGACGATCCGAACTGTACGGCAACCCACAATAGTAACGATGACGTCATGGTTTAAGAAACAAGTCTGAGCTCTGCCGGTGTTGGCTGGTATAGAGGATAGCTCGGACTTCAGCGTTGCTTTCTTTCTTTCTTTTTTTTTTTTTTTGAAATGTAATCATTTCAATAATGCCTCGAACCTGTTGTATATCTTTTTGCTTTTCTAGATACAAAAAAATAAAGGAAAAAATTAGTTTTCTTCAAATTCCTGCTGATGTATACCAGGGAATATTATGACTAAATGTCATAAAAAAACAAGGTAAATATATTTTTTTCTGTGTGGAATTATGATATCATTTTTCGGAGTGCCCTGCAATCCTAGTCGATTGCCCTACCTTATATGTCCCCGAGACGAAAAAATTTCCCCACAAAAAAGGGAGGAGGAAGAGAAGGGAAAACCTCATCGGTTTGTAAAAAAATAGCATGGTTTAACGGTCTTTAAAGGTTTTTTTTTTTCCCCCAAAAGAAAAAAAATTAAAAAAAAAAAAAAAGTTTAATCAAGGGTTTAGAAGCCTTTTTCACGCTTCTTCGTTTCAGAATTTTGGTCAAGGCTTCAAGGCTACCAGGAAAATAGTTCTGGAAAGGTTATTAGTGATTTAACTTTCTGGGATTTTCAATAACTGGTCCATCGTACCGGTACCGAACCTAGAAATAAAATTTACTGCACTTCAAAGACAGGGTGGACTGGATCCCTCAAGAGGGCGCCACCCTTGACTACCAAAGAGCGAAAAAAAAAAGCGAAAAACGAAGTCGCACAGGTTTGAGGGTCAGGCTTCATGCCCTCGAATATTCAATAAAATAAAATGAAATTTAAAAAATAGGTTCGAGGGTGCAAGAAAACAAAAATGAGAGAAGGAGCTCGAGGGTACAAAAAAAAAAAAAAAAAAAAAAAATCCGAGAGCGCTCAGGTCTGATGTAGCAAACGGAAGAAAAAAAATTAATTTGAATTTTGACATCTTGAATTCAAACTATGTTTTTCGCAATCACAAGTGTGTGTATGTAGGCGTGTGTGTTTGTGTGTAGGGGTTATGTGTATATGTGTGTAGGTATGTGTGTTTGTCTGTGTGCTGGCATAAGTGTGCGGGTAGTTGTGTGTATTAATGTGTGTGGGGGGGGGATGTGTATGTGTGTGTAGGTATATGTGTTTGTGTCTGTGTGCAGGCAAGAATGTGTGGGTAGTTGTGCGTATGTTTTTGTGTGTGTGTATGTGTTTGTGTGTGTGGGTAGTTGTGTGTATGTTTTAGTGTGTGTGTGTGGGAAGTTGTGTGTATGTTTTAGTGTGTGTGTATGTGTAGGTGTTTGTATGTATGCGTGTGTGTATGTGTTTGTGTGTGTGTGTAGTTGTGTATGTATGCGCATGTGTGTAGGACGTGGATGCAACCTGGAGACGGCTTTCGCTATAGGAGCAGCATCGTAAGGAGCCGGTCGACGGTGATGGTGCGGAGGGTGGCGTTGGGAAAAATCAAAAGACGCCAAAAACAGTCAAGTGAGAACAATAAGCAATCGTGATTGCTCAAAAAGGAGTTGAGGTTTATGAGCAAAAAAAAAAAAACCGAAAGCGTACAGGTTTCAAGGGGGCAAAAAAACGAAGATGCGCACAGGTTCAAGGGCTCAAGAAAATGAAGAAAGAAAGGGGGAGGACGAAGGCCGACACGTTCTATGGCGCAAATAAATTAAAATGCAGAGAAAGAAAGGTTCAATGGTGGGGGGAAAAATTAAAAAGAAAGTTAATTTGAATTCTGAAATTTTGAATTCAAATTATGTTTTTCGCAATCACCAACTGCGGCAGGACCCTACTCATTGGAGTTATTGTTTCTAGAAACGGCTCCTGTCCCCCCAAGCCTGCCTATCCTCATGGGCGGTTACGTGTGCATAATTGTGTGTGTGTGTGTGTGCGTGGACCTGTGTGTATGCACGTAGGCGTGTGTGAGTGTATGTGTTTGAAGTCATGTGTTTGTATGTGTGTGAGCGTAAGTGTGCGTAGGACGTGGACAACTCCAACCAGGAGAAGCGGATAGCTCAGGGCTGGGGGACAGCCGGGCCTGCAGAGGCCGGTGGTGCTGGTGTGCCTGGTCCAAGCTGAAAAAGGAACCAAACGCCAAGGACGGTGCAATAAAAGCAAAAAGCATTCGTGATTGCTCAAAAAAAAAAAAAAAAAAAAAGAAGGCGCACCGGTTCGAGGGCGTAAAAAACGAAGATGCACAGGTTCAAGAGCGTAAAAAAAATGAAAGAAAGAAAAAAGACACGAAGTCACACAAATTTGAGGGCGTAAAAATAAATAAATAAATAAATTTTTAAAATTCTAATAAAAAAATTAAAAAAAAAACTACAAAACGAAGAGGCACACAGTGGACGTCCGAGGGCGCACAGGGGAAGGTGCACAGGCAGGACCGTGGGCCAGTCTGCCACTACTCAAAGACCTGTCCACGATAATTTGAACAAAAATGCTTATTAAAACTTAAAAAATATATCATACATACTCTAATTATTTTTAAAAAATGAATGAATTAATAGAAATAATAATAATTTCTATGGTAATTTTAATATTGATTTTTTGATTGCTTTTTATAGTTTTTTTTAAATATTAATAATAATTGCAGTAATTGTTCTTTGCATTTAAATATCATTGCTAGTAAATAAATTACTTCTTTTTTAATTGCTCTTTCTTTCTTTATTTATTTTATTAAATATATATATAAATAAAAATCTTACCGATCCGCGAATATTTTTCTGATCCGCGGGTAAAAAATTGTTGACAAACGCAGATTTAAATTGTTAAATATTTAGCTATTAAATTCGCATATCTTCGATAGATGACATCAGCAAAGGTACGGACTGGACTCATTTTCGTTACGTTAAAAGCAGTTAAAAGTTAGAAGTTGATATAATAGTGGAATTTTAGGAGGCATTACTTAGGGAGAGCACATCCTCTCATACGTCACCTGACCGCAAAAAACCAATCAGATTGCGCTGTCTTCATCCTGGTCTTTATGCAGGACTAAAATGCCTCCAGTATAAAATTTCCTTTACGGGATAGGCGGATGAATACCGGATTGACTGATTCCAGTTTCTCGCGCATTTTAGCGCATCATCGATATATATTCATCGTGGGCGCGTATCGCATTTGGAAGTGTTGTCTGGAATCACAGAGGAGAGACGTCAGGTATGCTTTGCAGGTCACCTCTCAGAGCTTTGGCTCGAAATGATTGTTTGATAAGCGTAATCATTATTGTTCCGTCGCAGCGGGTGGTGAAACGTTGCTTTTCCAATTATAAGTAATAAGCAAAATAAAAAACTGGGAGTTAAAAATACAATGAAATAAAAACAGCCCGTTTCTGACAGATTATTTTTGCACTTAGGGATTAATTACATCCAGCTGTTCAATCTGTGTTCCTAAAAAATTATAATTTTCCATACACGTCTGTTTGCCCTTCCTTTTGATTCATACGAAATATCATACAAGAGCACCATGAGCAATATTGTGTCTGCACGATTTTTCTTCTGACGTCGCAAGTGTATTTGAGCTAATCTGTTATTTTTTATGTAAATGTATAAACAATTGAAAAAAAAAAGGCAACCTCTACATTCGGAGTAATAAAACAAGAACGTCAGAATTTCATAACCCATATCGATTGATATAAAATAATAAAATAAATAATTTACGAACAGCGGAAGTAAGACTTACATTCCGCTTTTAATTCGAAGCAATAAAATTTCGATTCATCTCATAATGAAGTGATGAACCACAATGTTTTGAAAGTTGACCGACTAGACGTACAATTATTCCCCCTCAGTGGTGTTCCCATAGGGCAGGGGCGTAGCTAGAAACGTTAGTCTCAAAAAAAAAAAAAAAAGAAGAGAGAAGAGAAAGAAAAAAAAAAGAAGAAGAAAACGAAAAAAATCAAAACTACTTTTTTCTGTGTAACAAAGGTCAAAAATTCACTTTGCTCTACTTGATCTATGTATGTTGATATGTTTGATCAACTATTTTTCTCAAAATCATTGCTTTATCATTTTATGATACATAAAAGAAAGTGATTGTTATCGTCTTCTTATATGATTTTACTGGTAAGAAAGAACGTCTTGTAAAATTAGTGCAACCCAAACCAAAAAGACATGCAATTGCAGGGGCGTAGCTAAGGGGGGGGGGGGGTTGGTTGACAAAACCCACCCCGAAACGTTAGTCTCAGAGAAAAAAAAAGATAAAAGAAGAGAGAAGAGAAAGAAAAAAAAAGAAGAAAAAGAAAAAAATCAATACTACTTTTTTCTGAGTAACAAAGGTCAAAAATTCACTTTGCTCTCCCCCCCCCCCCCCCAATGCCATTGAAAATGTGCTCCATGTGTGACCCTCAAGCATAAAGACGCCTCCGTCTGCTGCGAAAATTTTTTGATAAATGAGTGAAATTTGACTCTTCCCTTTAGAAATGAGATTGATTTGTTAAATCCACGTATATGCAGCCTTTCTGTGTCATAGATTCTGCAAAATGTTAAATATGTTTAATTTTATGAGCCGAATTTCACATTAAAGAAAAAAAATCGAGATAAAGAGGTTTTGAGATACGGGGGCTTTAGGAAACTTTTTATAGAAATTTGAAATATGATGGTGAAAATTTAAAAATCGATACTAAAGACAATATGGGCTCTTGATTAAAATTCCTCTTTATTAGTTTTGTTAGGTATTTATTCTATTATTATATTATTAAATGCTTTATTGCGAGTTTAAAGAATCATTTTGACAGTAAAAGAAACTTTAAGCATATCTTCTTCAAGAAAAATTCTTTTATTGCTTTTTTGTCCCCCCCCCCCCTTTTTTTTTGATTCATTATTTATCCTCTTGAGGTTAGCAATTGCTGCAAATCTAACTTGGCCAGTATTCTACGATTTTCCTCTTTTCATCACTTGAAAAAACTTATACTTTCTTTTCACTCCAATCATTTCGGTTTTCTAAGGAATCGCAATTTTAAGAAAGAGAGCAACCAAAGAACAGTACTAATCCAGATAACAGAGCGAAATGGCTTTTAACTTCAATGACCTTTAACCATGAACTTGAAATATTCATTTTACTTGTCAAACCTGTGAATTTCACCCCTTTACTCTTCTTCCAAGAAAGTGCGAGAAACTACTGTCCTTTGGTTAATCTTCCTGGAGAGCCTATTTGTGGAACGCATTTCTCCCTTTTTTGCACTGCCTCCTCAGCTCTTGAAGACAATTCCTCTGTTTCTGAGTTGAAGAAAATGTTTTTGTTTGCTGCTTTAAAGATCATTGGGCTTCGAATCCGAAAATGATAGCATAACCGGAATTCGAGACGATAGAGGTTTTTGTTGGTCTGGTCTCGTAGTCAAAAGGACCTTTGCTAACCAGAGTATCCATTGCAATCACATTGATTTTTCAGCCAGTATTTACTGCGTATTCTTTTGGAAACGTACAGTCTGTTTAAAATAGTACATTCTGAGTGAAAGTTGTTGCATATTGAAGCGAGCAAAACGGATAACAAGCTTTTTTAAACCCAAAGAAAAAAAATTAAATGATGAAAAGGATTGCTCTAAAAAGAGAAAGTTGACGTCGTCTGAAGAAAACGAAGTACAGCCTGCAAAGCAGCATTAGTCCCATTGGACCCTTCTGAAGGTGATTTTATTTTAATTCAAAAGAAAAACTGCATAGCATTACATGAATAAAATGTTTAAAAACGAAATGAATCTAGATTATTTCTATTAGCTTGGTTCGCATTAAAAAGTAGAAAATAGAAAAGACTTCTGTTTATAATACTCGAAAATTGCTGTTGCTCTCCCAAATAGATATTTATGTAAATTCTAAAGCAGCTAATAAAATTAAAATTAAAGACTTGAGAGGAGAACAGATGGTATGCATTTGAGCGAATAACTTTCTACCACCTATATTTCTTCTCTAACTTTTTTATTCAAATTTTATTAACTGCTTTAGAATTAGCATAAATGTAAATACACGAAAAACAACATATAAATATAACGATATGAAAAGCAAGTTCATTTTTTGCGGGTTATAATTCAAAAAGTCTTTTTTTTTTAAATTTTATTTCATACTTTTAGTGCAAACCAAGTTAGTAAAAATATTCTTTATAGTTTGACCACCGATGAGATTGAAAGTCAAACATCCAGTTTACAGGCGGAAATGGAAGTATCTATTAGCTTTCAGGGATGCCAGCTTTTGTAGATGTGTGTTAGCCTCTAAATTAAGCAGTCACACTGAAATGAACGGAACACGCTTATCAGATATTTGATTTCCCCCAGATTTGGATAGACTGGTTTTGACAAGACCGTTGCTTGAAAATTTCACTTTAAATTAAATGGAGGGAAAAGAAAAAAAAAAATTAAATTTTCCATAACATTAAAAAAATTAAAGAAATAAAAAATTTTTTGCTTTTGTTTTGTTTGACACAAGTATCGGAATTAGGGCACCCCATTCCAAAGTATGTAAGATTCACCTCCCTCTTATTTTTTTAATACTAAAAAAATTTATATATATATATATATATATATATATATATATATATATATATATATATGTAAGTAACCCCCCCCCCCTCCGAAAGTCGGGTCTAGCTACACCTCTGCTATAGGGTATACTCAATATACGCTGTATACTCTCAAACATTTTTCAGACAAATAGCGTATACACTCAAGCTTCAAAAACTTTCATTTATAATTCAGGTTCTATCAGCACATTTTTAACGTTTCCTAAGGCAATAAATAATATTCTGGGGCTGCATGATTTTATAGAAAATTCCTTGATATTTTGCATGCATTGTTACGCTCATATTTTAAGTGTAGTTATCCCTCGCTACTTCGCGCTTCGACTTTCGCGGCTTCTTCACTACATCGCTGATTTTTCTGGATTTTTTTTTTTTTTCAAATATAGTAATTAGCCTTTTTAATGCGTTTGTGTAAAAGTTTTATACGTAATACCTTTAATGAGGATAAATGTAGAGGAAGAACGGGGGTATATACGGTCACTAACTGACAATTAATTCATCATCGAACAAGTATAGTGCTATTTTCATAGATTAGCAGTCTTAGTGTGTAAGAAGTGCACGTGTGTGTGTAGTTTATTTCCCAATAATTAACAGTGTGATATCTATTTCGTCTAATATATCTTATTTATTCCTATTTTGCGCAATGTATCAAGTAACACAAATGTAATGGTGGCTAATGGTGCTGTTTCATGTCTATGTTAAAAACCTATTTAAGTTGTCGTAAGTAAGTTTTCTGCGCTCTAATTAGGAAAATATTCGGTCTATAAATACAGAATCCTACTTCGCGGAAATTCAGTTATCGCGGTATAGTCTGGAAAAAATTAATCCGCGTTAAAGGAGGGTTGTTTATTTAATGAGAGTACTATTTTTGAAAAACGTATGGAACATCATCTAATACTTTTTCTGGGCCTCTTTAACTGTGCAATCTAAGAGTGACACAAGATAACTCTCTGAGAGTTTAAACCATAATAAATTATTTCGATAATTTCAAAACAGATGATTTAACGCCTGGAAAAATTTAGAAAATGATTCTTTTAGTGTCCAACAGCAATGCCCTTTGTGACGTGCTACTTTCCACGTGGCCCTACCGCTGGCCGACCTTGATAGGTCACCTATGATTGACGTACATCGCCGTCCAGTCTGAGTAGTGAATAGACTGGGACACCGTTAGGTCCTTTGGCAGTGTCGCACCTTTTGAAGGCCGATTACCATGGTCGCATTTTAACTAATGCCGAGTGCAGTAGGAGGGTGCAGTCCTTTGTGCAGTCTTTGGACAAGCAAATCAAATCTCCTCCTGATTTGGCTACGACCGAAGTGCCAAGAAACCGACCAATTAAAAAAATTAATTACTGTTTAAGGCTTTCACGGCCGGCGTCAATATGGGGAGATAACAATTCCGGGTTTATTGGCCGTGGTCTAATTGGAGTAGAAATTCCAGACGTTTCGGTTTGCTTTGCTGCAGCCATCATCAGTGGTTTGAGTTTGGTGAGACTGATGGAGATAACATTTCCGGACTTATTGGCCGTGATCTAATTGGAGTACTCAGTCTCACAAAAACTCAAACAACTGATAATGGCTGCAGCAAAGCAAACCGAAACGTCTGGAATTTCTACTCCAATTATACCACGGCCAATAAGCCCGGAAATGTTATCTCCCCACAAAAAAATTAATGTTGACCCGGGCACACCTCTTGGTAAGTTCCTGTGAAGGAAAATTTTTTGATCGAGGAGACGACGTTACTACTTCGTGATGTGGAGTATAAAAAAGTACCTGCTTTCTCGCGTACCTGGGGTGCGGAGCAATTGCTTACAAGTTTCGGAACTGTGTACCAGAGGCATAACTGTTGTTGTGCCGTTTCATCATTTACATACGAACTGTACGCAATCTCAGAAAGTTCTTCGTTTGAGGCAATGTGTCAGTAAAATATCACGTATATTAATTTCGGCAAACGAAAGACTGTAAATATTGTAACTACATGAAAATATCCCAGACTGCATGAAAAAAATTTCAGTCCATGTAAACTGTATTTTGTAGTAAGTTACCGCCCTCTCCAGCTCACGTGATTCCTATTCCGGGGTGATGAGTGCTAAAAAGCACGAAACTGCAGTCCTCGGATGGAATAACTGAGCTGGCGGTGTATTTTAAGCATGTAAACTGTATTATTACTTGGCAAAGTACGTGTACCACTAACCTTACGACTACGCCACAGTATTCAAAAGGGTAAACAATCCTTGTTGATTTTTCAGAGTGTTTTCAAGAGGGTTGTTCTTTCACAATGGCATAAATAAATGGTTACTAATTATGAACCCTAAACCAAGAGTAATATTAAATGACACAAGCGGATAAATTTAAGCATTTTATTTCCTTCATGCTAATGTTAAAAAGTTACTTTAGTAAGAAGAAACACTTTAAATGAGGGATAAAAATTTAAACAATAATTTACATAGCTATTACTTTTTTTAGAAAGTCTTTTTTTTTTTTTGAGCAATCACGATTGCTTATTGTTCTCATTTGACAGTCCTTGACGTTGTAGGTCCTTTTTCAGCTTAGACCAGCAGCACCACCGCCCACCGGCGGCGGCACGGCTGCTCTGGTCCTGAGCACTGTCCCCCGGAATCCACTTCTGCTGGGTGGTGGCGTCCATGTCCTACACACGCATCCTCATACACCCTCGCCTACGCGCGCGGGCCTTTACACACATACACAGGCCTACGTGCACAGACTTAAGCCTGCACACACACAACAACTATACACACATAACCACCCAGGAGGATGGACATGCTTGGGGGGGGGAGCCATTTCTAGAAACAATAACTGTAATGAGAAGGATCTTGTCGCAACTGGTGATTGCGAAAAACATAATTTGAATTCAAAGTTTCAGAATTCAAATTAGAGTTAATTGGAAGAAGAGGGTCACAGGTCTGTTTTTTTTTTTTTTTTTTTTGGTTTTGCCTTACTGTAAAAATTCCCACAAACTAATCAGATATGAATTTTACAAGTCAATGTATCAAATGTAATTATCCTAAATAATCCTTTACAGTTTTCTGTTATTTATTTATTTATTTATTTATTTATTATTTTTTTTTTCTTGGTCATCTGTAATCAAATTTATCATTTACTAGGCCGTTAAGTAAACCGGCCGACACAACGAGATTTTGTCCGAAAACCGGGAATGTTCCGGTCAAATCGGGACGTCTGACAGGCCTTACCTTTATGTTACAGCGTAAAAATTTGTAAACAAAGTTTTAAAAAAGATCGAATGCAAACATTTACAAAACTTGCGTACAAGTATTTCGGGGTTGCAAGGAAGCAAGCCCCTTTACAGCATGAAAAATATTATATTTCGAAGAGAAATTGAGTCACACAATAAACAGCAAGACAGAGTAATATTTTATTATCGTTATAGAAAGTGAACGACATATAATCGATAGATTATGTAGTGATTTCATTCACAAATAACTTTACGCAGTGCAACGAGTTGAAAAAAAAATCATGATCGCCATCTATTGACAAGTAGAAGAAACATAAATATTTTTGGATAAATATTATATCGATGAAGGAAAAAAGTAAAATTTAGTTGAGCTTTTGAAAGCAATGAAAATTATTTATAGTTTTTATAATTTCATTTTTTTTTTTTTTTTTTTTTTTTTTGCGATGACTTAAAAGTTCTTGCACCTTTAAAGTATTATGGCGCAAATCGCGCATTTATACGAGAATCTCTTGCTTTTCTGTAAATTTTATAATGTGTTAAAGAGTTTTCGGATCCCTTCTACATACATGTTTCTTGCTTTAATGTCATCTGTTGTACTTAAGCTTTGTCATACGAGATTGCTTATTTGGCCTCTGCTGAACATAAAGCACGAAAAAAAAAAATAAATAAATAAATAAATTAAAAAAAGAAAAATTAATTTGAATTTTGACATCTTGAATTCAAATTATGTTTTTCGCAATCACGAATGTGTGTATTTAGGCGTGTGTGTTTGTGTGTGGGGTTATGTGTGTTTGTGTGTAAGGGCATGTGTATGTGTGTGTATGCATGTGTGTTTGTGTCTGTATGCTTGCGTAAGTGTGTGGGTAGTTGTGTGTATGAATGTGTGGGGGGGGGGGATATGTGTATGTGTGTAGGCATATGTGTTTGTGTCTGTGTGCAGGCATGAATGTGTGGGTAGTTGAGTATGTATGCGCGTGCGTGTAGGACATGGATGCAACCTGGAGACGGCTTTCGCTATAGGAGCAGCATCGTGAGGAGCCCGTCGACGGTGATGCTGCGGAGGGTGGCGGTGGGAAAATAAAATCAAAGGACATCAAAACAGTCAAATGAGAACAATAAGCAATTGTGATTGCTCAAAAAATCCAACGCTTCACTATTGTTAGTGAGGAACTCAAAACGTATTTCTTCAAATGGCTCAAAAGCTCATTTCTGCAGATACTACGCTTTACTTTGCCACGGCAGTATAGTTCAGTTATAATTTTTTTTTTATTTAAATCTTTGTTGGTAGTACAGATAATGGTTTTTTGTTTGCAAATGAATCTATTCGTTTACCGATACAATGATTTGCCCCGGCTTCGTTTCAGCATTCCATTTTTTTTCTTATGTTACATTTATTGTATTAGAACTTTCTTCGCACAAATCACAATTCAAATTATTTATAAGAGGCGCTGCAGTCTTCGGCTATTCGAGTAATAGAAAATTTGGCTTCAATTCGCTAACAAACAATCACAAAGTGACATTTTTCACATCCTGTTACTTTCAGAGTCTCAGTTAGTCTTGGTTTAACGAACCAACACAATTCGCAAACTTCTTGCATGCGGTTTGTAAAGATATAGCAGCGTAAAAAGTTGCTAGGAGACACTTTTATACACACTACCAGTTTTTAAAGTAGTTCATTTATTTATAACATGAAGTTGCTGCTCCCATCGTTGACGTCCATGCCTTATCTAGAAGCCTTTCACGTTGAGCGTTCGATCTTGCCAGACCGGGCGTGTTGAAGCAATACATGCTACCCCACCGTAGCCGACATAGAGGGAAGCGTTGTTTAGGCCATCATTACCATCAAGGGGGAATCAACAGTAGTATTTTCCAGGTTAAGCTGGAATGCTGTTAGAATTGTTAAGACAGGTGATAATTTCTGAAGCTATTTGTAAAAACATTTCCAGGAAGCAACATGTAGTTTTAAAGCACAATGCTTTCTTCGATTCTAAAGATCTTTTAAAGAATGTATGTACAACAATTGGGGAATTAGATGCACCACCTGATTCATACACAATTGTTTCTTGTTCTTAGGGTTAGAATTTTCCTCTCTCGTCCTTTGCTCTATAATTCAGAACTAGTTTAGTAAAGACTTTTCCTTCAATATTGTAAAAATCAAGAAAAAAAAAATTGTATATGTTATGCACACAAACATTCATACTCTTACTTATATCGCTTTCCAGGACTGTTCCTTTAATATTGTGGGAAAAAAAGTATATCGTCGCCTCAGAGCAACAGTTAGATATCTAATCCCAGAAATAACACTAAGATATCTTACTGTTGCTCTGAGGCGACGATATCTTATATACACAATCATTAATACTTTTACTTATATCGCTTCCCGAAAACAAAATTGACACAGCGGAGGGAAAAACCAGCATAGGCGAAAAGCAATGTTTGACGGAATGCTAATTTTCACGGATTTGTTCTCAAACACTGAAATTTGCGCAAAAATTTATCATGTTATATATTTATATACTGTTTTTTTTTTTTTTTTTTAGTTTAAAGAAATACGTACCGCATATTTGAAATACGAACAGTCTTCTACTAAACTATGAAATTAAAATAGTGTGTGTCACTGCCTACACCGTTTATACGTCACCACACACCTTCCGAATTTTGTGGTAGTCAATGATTAGAACATTTTTTCTAATTTTTCAGATGTGTCACTTCTGTTCTGTGAGCGTAACATACATTATTTGATCTTGAGATACTATTTGTTAATAGTTAAAGAAAATGCATCCGTCCCGTGTTAAGAGAAAATTGCTATGTTTTTTCTGTACATCATGATAATAGCAATAAAATTTTTATTTTACCACTTTACCAAATTTTAATTAAAACTAATAGGCTGGCCTGAAATCTGACATGCACATAAGCAGGGAGGGTAACTTTCCCTTCCTGGGCAGCGCATTTAAATTCATTCTCTGACTCTAGTTTTTTTTTCTTTCAAATAAATTTTTATTAATCGCAGAAATACACTATTTATTCATTTATTTGGTCCTATTGCCTCCATCTTATATTATTTCACCAAACATAATGTGCAGCAAATAAGGCAATTCAAATATTCAAAGTTCAAACTGAAAACATTCTTATTTTTTATTTTTTTTTCCCCATAACAAACTATGATTTACAAATAAACTTAGAACAATTCCGGGAATGGTATCCCCCCCCCTTCCCACAACGTGAGTCATAATTTGGGAAAATGTTTGTGTGGCAGGTTGTTGTTGAACAATGCTTTTATTAAACTGTATGTCAAATTTTTTAAGTAATATATATATGGATTTCACACACATTCTATTTAGGATCTCCGCCCACCCCTCTGCAAAAATCTAAATGGTGAGCACCCTACGCTTTTTTACATTAAAGTGCTTGATCAGTTATTTTACATCTATTATTTTTAAGCTAATTTTAAAAAACGTAAGCAGTGGGGCACCCTGAACTTACTTTACGTTCAAAGGTTATTTTTTACTTTGTAGTTCATTTTGCTTCACGAGCGTGCTCATTTAGTTTTTTAAAACTGTATTATACATTATTTTTCTTGCTCCCTTTTAGTTTTTACGTGCTCGGGACAAATCCATGGAAAAGCCGTCATTTCATTTTATCCCTCTCGACAGCTCAGGTATTTTGTTAAAAAGTTTTAAATTTCAAAGGTAATGAACAAAGTTTTTTGACAACAATTTCAACAGAATTGTGTTCATTACCCTTTGAAATTACTATTTGATGTAAAATATATAACATGACATGTGTGCGGGACAAATTGTCCATTTCTTCATGTAATGGCGCCTTAACATGCGTATTGAATTACTGAGGCATGAGATGCAGCTTCCAGTTTTTTTATTTCTATTTTTATATTTCAGGAGCTCAACTTTATCTATATATATATAACGAATCTGGTCAGTTTGCAGCAAACACTCTCCGTCAGGAAACTTTAATGAAAATCTTTACATTAATATATATTTCTAAGGCAATAACAAATGATGTAAATTTAAATTATTTATTCAATAAAATGAAAGAATCTTGATAAAGTAAAAACGTAGGTGGAAGCTCTTTTTAATCAGATTTCAATAGACGATTTTTCAAAACATGTGAAGATTTTGATAAGTGTATACTCTTTTTTTTTTTTTTTTTTTTAAGAATGTAGGCATATTGCTTCAGTTGTCATTATTGTTAATGTATTGCTGTTCTTTTGCATACTCCCTATTCAGAATCCGCTTTCTTTTCCACCTGACTGAATTTTTATAGACCTCTGATCGGAGAAGTTGAATTAATAATACAAATCAAATCACTAGGGGGAGGGGGAGAAATTGTTAAAGTAATCCGACTTTCCGAATTCTGTACCAGCCAAAGCAATAAATTTCTCATTAAGGTTTATGGTTATTCTAAAAAAATTGCGATGTACTGATAATGTTAAAATGAATGAATTAGTATCGCTCGGCTATCATTTTTGCTATTAGAAATACAGTGCACTTCCAATATCCTTGCTGTTCACAAGAAATAGGATAATTTAAATAGCAGAATAAGGCTTGTTAGGACAAAAAAATAGGACTTTTTTTATTTTGAGGAGAGGGCGGCGTCCCGTTTTCGCCGAGGACGGCAAAACTGCTTGATAGCTAATAACCCTGGTGGTAACGATCTATTAGTCGGTCAATAAATCGCGATTCTAATCTCAGCTCTGTCAAAAGGTTACATTTGGACGCTTTTCCTACAAGTTTTACCTCGGTTTTATCAACAATAATTTTTGAAACTGGAAAAAATGATAATAATAAAAGGTAATTATTTGATGTTTTCAAGAAGAGATTTTTTCTGCTTTTTTCAAAATGAAGACGACATCCAATAATGTGCATGTAATGCACCGTAATGAACTCAAAATAAATTCTACTTACGTTTCATTTCTTTTCGCCTACAAAACTCATACTGATAAAGCTACAGTAATGTCAACCCCTACGAAATTGAGATCATTCTAAATTCAAGGAGGGAGAGGGGGGGGGGGATCTCATGCTTGCAAACAAATTTTCTCTTTTGCCAACTTTTTTTAGGGTTGTTTTGATGCGTAGAGGAAAAAAAGCCGGGTAAGGAAAAAAATGGGGGGGGGGGGAATATCCCGCACCTGTCCCTAGTTGACACCCTGTAGTTTTGATTGACTCTCAACCTAGCCCGTGAAGAGGTACCCATTCATCAAATTCGGAGGGCAGTTCTCGCGGAGGCCAAATGTCTGAGACACACATAAATGCACTTTCTTTTTTTGTATCAAAATACCGTTGCTCGTCCTAAGGATGACTGGGGGACGTTAAATATGCTCGAAGTGACAAAGTCCTCCAACTGAAATGATACCTCTTCGGGTACTAAGTAGGGTTTCCAATCCCGCGGGAGTTTAGTATTGGAAGGAGCTAATCCCGTGGGATCCCGGGATCCCGTGGGATTAACTTAAATTTTTATTTAAATTTTAGTGTCAAATAGAAAAAGTTGTGCTCTTTAAGAATGATTGCTTTGAAGTAATAATATTCTCGAATTCCGTACACCGTTTGTAGAGTATTGTAAAGTCACATACCAATTATCAACCATCGATTGTCTGGTACGCAAAAGTGTGCCCTTCTTTTCATATGGGACGGGTAGGGATTTTTGCGCAAAAAAATAATGCGGTTAATGGAAACGCGTGCTGTAGCTCCACTGCAGTTGATTTTGCAGAAATTAAATAAGTATGGACATTTAGCTATCTCACGGTGAGCAAGACCCACACATTAAGGGGTAAACACCCAGCTGAGCGGAAGCTCAGTATGGTGACCTTCCCCGGCGCAATAAGCACCAAGCCCGTCCGTAGCACAGACGACTATCGACCGCCGCACTCAGTCCCGCGGGGGGCCCGCTACGCGGACCCCCCGTGAGATGGAACCTAAGGCCTACGGCTAAGAGGTGGGGCGTGTGCGGAGAAAAGTATGGACATTTAGCAAAAGCTCCCCATAAACTTCATGACCTTCTAAAATAGATTTTTCTTTTCTTATGGGAGTCATGCTTGACTTTTTGCTCAAGAACAGCAAATTTCTGACAGAAAACCATGTCTATATGATGTAGGTATTGCTGTATCTACTGAATTTAACTTGCATTGAGATAAATTTCCAATCCCGCGCGGAAATCAGTCCCCCGAGATTTCGGGATTTTAAGGCGCCATTCCCGAGGGATCCCGGGATCTCGCAGGATTGACTTTACTTTTCCAAAAATTTAGTTTTGATTTCAACTAGAACAAGTTGTGCCTCTTAGGAAAGACTGCTTTTGTGACTTAAAGTAATAATTTTCCCGAATTCCGTAAACCAATTGTAGAGCATTACAAAGTCAGATCCCAAACTGCAATTCTCCTTTGGTACGAATTGTGCGCCGTAATCAAGTCCAACGCGTCAAAGTATTGTTCATATGGAATGAGACAGGATTTTTGTTCAAAAATTAATGCGCTTGACGAAAACACGCGATGTGGTTCCAGTGCAGTTGGTGTTGAATAACTGGATATTTAGCAAAAGATTCCCACGGCAGTTTAACATTACAAGTGGAGACATTATACATTGAAAAAAATTCAATTACATTATTTGTACCAAATTTCATGAAGATCGGCTGAACGGTCTAGGCATGGGCTCCCATATGCAAAGTTGAAAGGGGGGGGGGGCTCAAATATTTTTCCCGCGGTTTAGCTAGATATTTTCCACGGGCGCAAACCGATTTCAGGGCAGATGAGAGTCATTCAAATTCGACACTTTTAATAACTTATTCATTAATGGCTGGAGAAGAAATGTTTTTTCATTTTTGCAAAGAAAAAAGTACTTAAAGGAAGGAAGTTCTAATGTCGAAAACTGGGTGCATTGAAATATCTCTCTATTATTTATTTGCGACGCATTTTGAAAATAATTCATGGAGTCTGAGCGCATGTGAAAAAAATATAACAAAATTAAAATTTTGAAACGTCTGGCGTCTCAAAAGTTGCTTTTTAGCACGAATAGGGTCCCGTTAAAATATTAACCTAAGAGGATTGATATTTTTGGGTTCCTAAATCACACCAAAAACTTCTAAAATCGCAAAAAAACCGACCTGTTTTTAACCTTTTTTTTATGAAAATAAAAAATACATAATTTTAAAATAGCTTCAAATGTTAACTCTCGTAAGGTTCATACAGGATTTTCTGAAAAAGATTGACTGTTTTCAAAAATTTGTAACAGGAGAATGGTTAATGATAAAAAACAAAATCTTGCAGAAAATTAACGTGGTGGGCGCTAAATTTTTTTCCTCAGAGTTCCAAGTTTTAGTTTAAAATTTTTTGAATAGGTAGCACTGCTCATAGTGAGCCGATAAGTCAAAAAAAAAATTGAAATTCACCGATTTTTCTTCCGATTGCCACATAGTATTACAGCTAAAGATTGTTTGAAAATATTATTTTGTTCTTTTGTTCATTATTTTCGAAAAAATATGATGTCATTATCTATAATTATTTATTTGATTTACGGATTTACTATCTGCAGCGCCATCTATTGGAAACATTTTGAACTAAAATTTGGAACTCGGGGGGTTGGGGGTGCACAACCAAAATGGTTAGAAAGAGAATTCAGTTTGATAATAATTTCCCATACATAAACACTTATAAACACGATGAGTGTTTGGGGGAGCTCCATGGCATTCAAAAGTAGAATGGGGCGGTATGCCCTGTGGAAAATTGGGTAGACTTGACTGCATCGTTTTTTGTGGATTTCTTTAGGACCGGAAAAGAAGCATTTAACCTTTTGCTTTATCAAATATGCAGGTCCAGTTCGCAACTCTCCACTTATACTGTTCAACTTTGAAAAATCGATTTGCTTGCATAGCTCCCAGTATATTATATGTTTACATTTATAATAATATATATATATACATGAAGATTAGACGCTTATGCGTCTGATTTCCTAAATTCTGATCAAAATAATTATAGTGTTTTCTCTCCGCAACAAACAAGGGGACCTGGTCTACTCAGTCAATGATAAGACCAGTGTACTTGCTGGAGCCCTCGAGGATAACTTTCAGCTAAATGCTGACGCCTATGATGACCAAAACTATCTCTAGTGTTAACAAGGAGGTCAGTGACTTCTTTACTCACCCCTCTCCCTCCACCCCCCCCCCCTCCTGCTGTCTCCTCACTTGAGATAATGATTGAGATCAAAAAACTAAAAGAGAGAAAAGCGGGTGGAGAGGACAACATCAAGAACATTCATTTAAAACATCTCCCACTCAGCTCCATCTTTACAATCACTAAAATTATTAATAAGATAATGGCTTATGGCTACTTTCCCACACTTTGGAAAAATGCGATCGTAATCCCAATCCCCAAACCAAATGCTGACCTCTCACAGCCTATCAACTACAGGCCTATCAGCCTCCTCAGCCCCCTTTCTAAGCTCACTGAGCGGATTATCCTACACCAGATAAAAAAAACCACATTACTCAGCACCAACTGATTCCTAATTTTCAATTTGGGTTTAAGGAAGCTCATGCCACTACCCACCAATTACTTAGGATGGTTAACTACATCACAAAAAATATGCAAGAAGGAAAAATCACCATCGGCATTTTCTTTGATATCAGTAAGGCCTTCGATCGCGTATGGCACGAAGGTCTTATCTACAAACTCATTAAACTAAATTTCCCCAGTTACATAATCCAAATTATTCACCACTATCTCCACAAACGCACGTTTCAAGTGCGCATTGGTGATTATCTCTCCAGCAAACACAACATCTTGGCCGGCGTGCCCCAGGGCTCTGCGATTGGCCCAACATTGTATAACATTTATATTAGAGATTTCCCCAATATTGATCCACACTTTACTTGCTTATTTGCAGATGACACCAGTCTCATGGCTAGTGACTGGAATAGGAACTTTGCCCAGTTAAGATTACAAAAATACGTAAATAACGTCACGTCTTACCTCAACAAATGGAGAATTGCTATCAATATTAGTAAAACACAGGCCATTTATTTCTCCAAAAATGACCTCAATAATGCTCCCAAACCCCTCTCTGTCAACAACGAAAACATCAAGTACTCTAAATATGTAAAGTACTTGGGCGTGAGCTTAGACAGAAAACTCAACTTTCAAATATCACATTCGTGAAACCATTAAAAAAGCTAAAACAAAAATCGGCTACATGTACTGTCTATTAAGCAAGAACAACTCATTAAGCACCAAGAACAAACTCGCCATACCATCGCCTACCATCATCCGCCCAGCAATGGTTTACAGCATCCCGGTATGGGGTCATGCTGCAAAAACCAACATAATGGGGCTCCAAGTCATCCAAAACAAAATACTGAGAAAGGTCTTTAATGCCCCTTGGTTTGTCTCCAATGATACGATCCATAATGATTCCCACATTGTGTATCTAACAGATTTCATTATTGACATGGCAACAAATTTCTTCACTCGACTCACCTACCACCCCAACCCACTGATACATGACCAACTACAATACACATACAATAAGGGAAACACAGGCTTCCCTTCGGACACAATGTTCATTACTTACCAACTCAAGGGGAATGCGCCTGGGGCATGGCTCTTCTCTGCCATTCCGGCAGATGGTTCGGCTCCCGAACTCTCCTTGCGGGTAGGACAGGCCTTACCCGCACTGATCTTCCATTGGATTTTCGCTGTACATATTGTAAATAGTCCTTATTTATCCACTTATATTTATCCTTCGTTCTTCATACTTGTCAATTATTTCACATGTGCTTGTAAATATTGTATATACACAAGTGGCCGTGAAAAGATTCCTTTTTTATATATTTTCCTCCTCCCCCTCATACCATCAATGATCTGTTCCATGCTATGACCCTATACCCTCACACCTGGCAAAAGAGCTCACGCTCTCCACCGAAGAAAAATCATGATCCGTATCCACAGGCGTCTGATTTCCTAAATTCTGATCAAAATAATTATAGTGTTTTTATTGCATTTTCACCCTTGCATTTTCACCCATATCCTTTCGCTTTGTATTTTGTTGAGTTTTTAACTCTTTTCAGCAGCATTTATTTTTACTGGAAAACACGTTTTCCAGTAAAAATAAAGCTTCAAAACTGAGTGTGTACGGTGCGATGTCAACTTACATCAACCTGATTGGGAAATAATTAGGTTTTTGCATTTACCCCCCTGGTCTCTGGGATAAAAGGGAACATTCAATTGAAATCAATCCTTTTTATTTCAATCAGGGTAATATTTTTTACGAAACAAAATGCATTTCACAGACAAAATAAAAGAAAAGAATTTACAAAAACGTGCTAGCGTAAACGAAAATAAAGTTTTCATTGGCTAGCAAACAATCATTAAGTAAAAATGTTTCATACCGTCTTACTTTCAGAGAGTCTTGGAGACAACGCACAGAACATTTTGCCTCAAAACCATCCAAAAGAAAGGATGGATTTAAAGATGGATCAAGTTAATTTTTAAAAAAAGTTAGGATACATGTCCTCTACTTAAACGTTACGGGCTTGCTTACGGTAACTGCTTTGCTGCTCGTAACGATATAACACCGTAAAAAGTTGTTTGGAAAGACTTTCGTAATGACTTCCAGTGTTTTAAAACACTGAAGTTATTTATAAGTATATGTTTCTGCAACTCCGCGAATTTCATAATATGTACTAATGTAATCACGTTCGAGGGTCCGAAGACGTCGGACACTCTCTATGATCAAAACCCGCAGCACCAACCCCAAAAGTTGCGTAGCCATGGTGGTGATGGCATTCTCGGGGCGGGATTGCCGCAAAGGAAGAAGGGGAATATAAACTCTGCCCACATATAAGTTGTCCTTCTTCGACAAGGAGCTTGGGAATCCGCATCAGACAGATTCTCGATTTTCGAATCAATATGTTAACATACGGGGCAGAATATCTTCTCATTCGAACGATAGCTCATCGGGAAATTGAAATTTTCAATTTTTTCTTTTTTTGACTTAATCTATGACGACTATGGCGTGCTTCTGTCTTTTGCGATTTTTCATTAAAATAATTCGAAATTTTTTTAAACAAACTTGAAGTTGAACTTTAAGAAAAGGTGATTTTTTGACGAACCATGAGGGGTATTCGGATTTTTGAAAAGAGCAAATCATAGCGTATCTTCTCAGTTTTCTAAAGATGTTAAAATATTTTCGATAGCTTTATAAGAACAACAGTAATCACTTAAAAGGTGAGCCTATTCCAACTCAAAAACTAAAAACTTCCATCCCCCTTTACGAAGGTAAGAGATTCCTCAACTCAAGTGATTTAAGGCCTTTTCAGGGAAACGGTCAGCACCTCACTTGTGGGCGGGTTTTTCCTCCACAGATCAAATGTCCTAAACAGCTGTCTGTAAAACATTTTTTTCCTTCGCTTGAGAATTGCGAGGAAAAAAACTGGCAAAAATGACGCTCATAAATAATTTTACTTTTCCTTATATTTTAATGAATAATTGCGGTTTTTTTGTCAAATTATGTATATAAACACAAAATTTAAGTTTTAAAAGTATTTAAATCACAATTTTAAATGCAGTTGAAAAGCTTTGGGGGGGAGGGGTTTTAGAGTTTACGTGCTCCTCTCGAAGGGATAAAATTAATTGAACTCACTCAATAAATAATTTTTAATTAATTTCGTCACAGTGTAAATACAGTGAAGCATCGTTTTTACGTTTTTCTCTTATACGTTTTTATCAATTATACGTTTTTTAAATTGGTCTTGCGAAGTCTAATACATATTAACCTATACTTATTATACTTTTTTTTTCTAAGAGTTTCTTTTACAAATTTTTTTACTTGTTTTTGGGCATAAAACCTAAGTATAACACTCACTCTTATGAGCCCAATGTCCGAAAAAATTTTCACGTCGTAAAATTTTTTAGAAAAATATTGGAAGCGCCGTACTTTGCATACTCAGAGTCGCATCGCAGATCTTTAGTAAAGAACTTCCCCGTATTATTCAACTTTCATTCGCAGTTATAATTTTGAAAAAACTGAATTTAGGTAAGCTTATACAATGTCATTAATGCATATTAATATTTTTGGAGGTGCGCTGCTCCCCATTGTTTTCATTACATCAAGAAATTATTCACAGTGGAGGCGGTGAGTCCCCAGAAATGTAAATGCCTGAATATACAATTAATGCTACTTTCTAAGCACACCCAAATTTATTTTTAAACATAATTATATCTTGGAATGCAAGTTGCATATTACGGAATTTTTTTAAGTATGCGAAAAAATTTTCGGACACGGGGCTCACAGAAGTGAGCTCTTTACCCTATTTTTTCGCCGAAAAATAAGAGAAGAAATTGCAAAACAAATTCCTAGAAAAAAAAAAATCGGTGTTGATGATTTTGAAATATTTTAGGGGGAGGGTTCCCCCTGAGTTATCTATCTTGAGCTAAATGTTCATGCTTTTGAACTTCGTCCCTCTCTACCCCTTCAAAAGAGTGTTAATGGCTAATTTTACATTCCCTTCTCCTCCAAATAAAAATAATGGCTATAAAACTCAAATACTGTAAAAAAAAAAAAAAAAACTAAAAAAAACTGGTGGTCGCCGTTTCTAAAAAGTGGAACAAGTAGGGGGGCGGAAACGGTTATCGTATTTGGATTCAGGGGGTCATTTTACATAAGAATCAGCTAGAATTATGTCTGAAGCATCTTAAAGTTTTTTTTTTTTTTGCCGCATAGTGGAAACAACTATCCACTGTAATAGCTCTTTCTCTTCGCGTATTTCTGATTTTCTCCTTTAAAACTATAACAGTCCCTGAAACCTGAAATTTATTATGCAAGAATTTTTGCAAATATATGACTTTTAGTAAAAAGAAGCAGTAGTAAAAAGTTCCTAGAAGAAAGGAAATTACCCTTGCTTAGCAAAGCTACACCGAGCCGAACACATCCGCTCATGTCGATTTTCTCACTGAAATAACAGTGACGCATTCTGGAAAAGTGAAATTTTGTTGCCGCAGTCTGGAAGCATATATTTATCCTCCATGAACTTACCAGTTCTAGTTCAACAAAATTAGAGTACTGACCTTTACTGAAAGAAAAAGTTTTTGCAATCTTTGCAAACGCTAATGATGTTAAAAATAGTCTTACAAGACAAACAACGCAAAAATAAAGCGTAGATGTTTCAGAAAACGATGTACTAATGCACCCTTCTTAATGCAAAATATGTTTGATAAACCAACCAGTATGCAGTATCCGTGTTTTCAAAAATCGTATATAATTAAAAACTGAGCGTATCTATGTATGTACCTACCTATGTATTTATATCCGAGTTACTTCTGCCAAACGCCAGTACACTGACCATTGAACCAGGTATCGACAGATTCGTAAATTGGCTTTACATTTGGCGATTTAACATAATCATCCGATAATTATTAGCGTACATGTCCAGTATCAATTATTAATTATGATACTTAGATTTCGACATAAAATCCCTATTTTTTGAAGGCCTCCTTTCAAATTATTTAGTGCTTCATCTACACTTCCTGTTAGAAAGTTTTTATTAAAATTCGTAGCTTGAAGAAAATCATATAGGCGAAAGATCCGTTGCAGTTTTTTTTTTTTTTTTCGAATATGAACAAGTAAAATTCAATCTTTTGTAACAAAGGCTTTTTCCTGTAATTGGGAAATTAAAATGGTTCCTTTTTGCTTAGTTTTCCGCAATCTTCCGCAAAATTTTACTGTTTTTTTTTTTTTTTTTTTTGTTCAAGCCTGATTCTAGAACATGCGTCACTTGACATAACTTTCATTTCCGAAGTAGACCGTGCAAAGCCGGGCTACCCAGCTAGTATATATATATATATATATTAGTTGATTTCAGTCTGGAACGGGTGAATGCACAGTTTAGCTGCAATGGTGTGCTACCTAATATTCTACCTAAGCATATTGGTAAACTAGAACACCGCGAAATTGCGACAGCTGCATCTTGTCTGAATGCGACTGTTAAAATTTCACCATATTATGTTCCCTATAGAAATAAAAAGTAAAAAAAGAGAGAAATCATTTCATACAGCCATATACTAGTTGGACGATTCCCGATGCCTTTTGCGCTTTGTGCAACCGATAATGGGATAAATGGTCGATTTTTTGAGGGGTAAATTTTGACGCCCCTAATACTAAAAGCCTATCGCATTTGCTTGAAGAAGTGAATTATCCGTACCCATATAAATTATTGATAAAGAGAACGCCCGCTACACATCGGCCATCAGCGAAATCTTTTGCTGTGGCGATGTGTCCAAATAATTCGATATTTTTCTTTTGTAAGGAAAAACAGTTAATTTTTTTGTCGAATTGTTAATTTTCATGCCATTAACTCAAAAATCGCAATAGATGGCAGTGTTATTCGCCCAAAAAGAATCGGCAAATGGTAAGATTTTTACCTACAATTTCAATTTAAGATACCGATTAGTACATTTTTTCCTTGACGCAAAACGTTTACGCCATTACGTTTACGCCAACGCTGACGTAGCAGTTCCGAATGAAATAAAAGTTACTGAAAACTGTGATCAAAAATTAATTACTAATGTCAAAATAATGCATAACTAAAAGAAAAACAGTTCAATTTCAGCACCTGGAAAAAAATTATAATGAAAACACATTACGTCTTAAAATACATGTCGAGTGCCAAACTATAGTGGTGACGTCAGGGGTTGCCAGACTCTCGGGGAAGTTTCCAATCATGCCGTTGCTATGCACGTTACTAAGGAAGAAACAACATAGGATCTTCGTACGAATAGGGTTAGAGCGATATTTAATTGATGGTTTCTTGCCAATTAAATGCTTTAAATAATTTTTTTAGTGGTTTCAAGTCACATATAAGCCACCTGTAGACATCATTTGACGAGTATCGATAGTTTTTACATGTGAATCGGGTTAAAATTCGACAAAACATAGACTTATGTGGAGTACAAGTGTGTTTTCTAGAGTTATACTCTTCTTATTGTTATTTCTTTTTCTTTGGTGGGAGGAGTACAGCTCCGCCATTAGAGAGGGTCTAGAAAGACATTCCCCCTTCCCAGCTTTCGGAAAATTGCTCTATTTCTATAAATTTGGGCGTATTTTTTTTTCTTTCGATGCAATATATGCATTGACTGTATATGATTTGCAACCCCCCCCCCTCATTTGTTGAAAAATTTGAAATGACGGGACGAGGGAGATATAATTTTTTTTAAATCTTGTTTAAAGCTTAGTAAGAATTTCAATATAATTATTTTCTTCGGGCGGGATTTTTTTAAAAAATTGTATAAGTTATTTTTTGTTTGTGAAAGGAGAATTTTTACTTTACTCGATTGTGATGCTTGTTTGCATTGAAATTATTTTTTTTTTCGGGTAGGAGGGGGATGTTAGGTTACATTTTCCTTATCCTAATGCATGTTTGATCAAGATATTTTAATTTAAAAGTTTTTCTTTAACCCACACATAATTTAAGCTAAACTCCAATTGAGCTCTATTCCGAATAGGAATAAAAACTAGCTTGAAGAAATTATTATAGTTCCCATTGAAACTAGAAAAAAACTAATATGTATATCCTCGCCCCCCAAAGAGCAATTACTTAAAATTACGAACAGCAAGAAGAAATATCCCCTCCTCCCAAAGAAAAAAAGAATTTAATTGAGCTATGCATTGCAAATAGTAGAACAAACTGAAATTTTTAATATATATTTATGTATATTGATATAAAAATATGTATAACAAGATAACAAGTAGAGTAAATTAAAAATCTTCCGTCTCGGAATACAAAAAAAAAAAAATAATAAATAAATAAATAAATAAAATAAAATACTCGTGACAATTCGAATTCTGACTTTCACCCAAAGAGCCCGAAGGAATGAAGTTTTATTAAAATATGCATTAACTACTGGAACAAATGGAAAGAAATCCCCCCCCCCCCCCGTCTAGGTATCTGACTAGGCTGACATGGCCTCTCGTCTTATAAAGAAAAGAATACATACAATTCAATTAAAGCTACTCCTGTTGCTCGAAAAAAAAAAAGAAAGAAAGAAAGAAATGTCACCCTAAACTTTAAAAGAAAAATCTCCCCCCCCCCCCAAAGCATGATATTTCAAATTTTCTAGAAGGGTACATGCAAAAGGCAAATAGTCAATGTATGTTGCGCCGAAAAACAGCAAAAATTACGCCAAATTTATAAAAATATAGTTATTTTCCAAAAGCATGAGAGGGGCAATGCCTCTCCTGATTCTCTCAAATGGCAGACTTGCCCCCGTCCCCCCCAAAGAAAAAAAAACAATAAGAAAAGTGCATAACTCTAGAAAAAACACTTGTATTCCACATAAGTTTATGTTTTGCCGAATTTTAACCCGTTTCACATGTAAAAACTATCGATACTAGTCAAATGATGTCTATGGGTGGCTTATATGTAACTTGAAACCACGAAAAAATTATTTAAAGCATTTAATTGGCAAGAAACCATCAATTAAACATCGCTCTAACCCTATTCGTACGGAGATCCTATGTTGTTTCTTCCTTAGCAACGCGCATAGCAACGGCATGATTGGAAACTTCCCCGTGTTTCTGGCAACCCCTGACGTCACACTAAACGTGTCTATTTTCTTCATCAGCAAGAATGAGAAAGCTCGGTCTACTCTTATTATTAGTCTATGGTAAAAATATTAACGCGCATTCCGAGCGGCATTTTATTTGAACCACGCCTCCTAATGACGCCTTGCTTTCCATTCTGTGTTAAGACTGTCCCATTTTATGAAAAAAACTTCCTTTACCCAATAGATGGCGCAAAATGTTGCACCCTGGTTGTGACGAAAGCATCATGCTCGTTGTACGTTTTAGCCGCAAACTAGTTTTACAACTGACAGGATTTACGCGACATCCAGAAAAGGGGACAAACCGGAATTTGTGTGGAGGAGATATTGTTCTTCAGAGGAGTCAGTGAGGAATGTCTTTCATTGTTCGAAACACACCCTTCAAGTGCCTTCAGGCATTGACAGCGCGAAGGAATCGGAAAAGCAAACAAAACCGCTGCAGAGAAATGAGATGAGAGCATTTTTGCTTCGATTTGAAGTTTAGATCAGAAATGATTTCGTTATACTAAGGGTTCATCTTTTTAACCGCGGAAACTTCGGTAAATTTATCACAACATATTTTAGAAATGTCTTCTTTTTGGCTATTAAATCTACTAATAAAAGTTGTCAATCTAATGTATTTTTTTTTTTTTTAAATATTTATCTTTAGAAGCTTTGTTTCCTTCATGCTGCATTTATAGAAATTGCTAAATAGTAATAGAAAAGACTGGAAAGTTTGTTAAATCAGACTTGGACAGTTTAAAAGAAAATTGTGTTTGAAAGGTCACATTTTTTTAATCTTTACGAGGAATTTCACCTTTTGTTCATGACAAAGGTCCACAAAAATTACCATGGAATTACAGAGAAAACTTGGTGGTACGAATCTTTTAAAATTTTGAAGAAGAAAACATAGTTTTTTACGGCATTTAACAGGGCCCAGTCGTGCAAAGAGGGGGAGGAACAGCCCCCCCCCCCGAGATCGATCTTAGTTTTCGCCTAACTTGGAAATAGTCGGGGGGCTACGGGGGAAGAAACTGCAAATTGTGATAAAATTATGAAACTCGGCAAGCTTGTAGACATTGTATAAACAAAAATTTTACAAAGGGGAGGCATTCCAAAATCCCCCCCCCCCCGGCTGCCGTTTCTGGTCCAGAACCAAAAACGGCGATTCTTTTTAAATTTTCGTTATTATAATTTTTTTAATCATTGGTTGTGTCATTCCATGGATGTTTATTACATTTTTTATTATTTAAAACTCCAAAAAAATCTAATTTCAGAAATAACTTCACAAAAAATGGTTTTTTAAAAATAAAATCAATATTTTTAAATTATGAGTTCTCTGAAGTGAATTTTTCCCCCATAACAGAATTACAGGTTTCTGAGTTTGAAGATACATTACATTTGTGTTATATCAAAGTAGGATTCCAGTTATCCAAACTCTAATTGCCCGAACTGTCCAATTATCCGGTCATGATGCCCCTCGTTTTAAATGACTGAGCACGCATAATTGAAACTATTTGAGAAGGGTATAATAGAATAAGGACTTGAAGAAAAAAGAGAGAAAAAATTTAATTTTCAGACAACATAATTCTAATAGAAAGAAATTTAAAGTTAATTTTAAATTTCTGTTCATTATTATTATCGCTATTGTTGCTGTTTTTAATTCTCCGTCACCCAATTGATCATCAGTAAGCTTTTTCTCATTTTATAATTAAAAAAAACAAAAACATATATATATATATATATAAACAAATTCAAGTTTTGGAGCACCGTATCAAAGCTGGTGCTTTTAAAATTAAAGTTAATTAGATCATAGATTTCAACTAACTTTAGTATCGTTACTGAAACTTTGAAGGAGTTGATTTTGTGTGTGTGTTATATACAAATATACGTGTACAATATACGAATTTTGTATTAACTTATCCAATTATTTAAGACATTTTTAAACACCCTTTAAACTGTTCCAGACCATTTCTTAACAATATATTACCGTTTCTTGCATAAACAGCTGAATTTTTACCGTATTTTAAAAAAAACAGCAGTATTCAAACGATGAACAATATCAATTATCAATGGGAGAGAGAGACATGAAAAAAAAAAAAAAAAACAGTACGGTACATATACAGTATGCAGTAATAATAAAGCACTACACTGTAATAGTACTATACAGTATTGCTGTGCTATCTTCGATCAGTGGCGGATTTACATTCTTTTCAAGGGGGTGGCGGTTGAAAAACGTGGAAGCCATATTTCTCCCCTCAACCCACTATGTAGGGGGGAGGGAATCAATTGCCCACTTTTAGCCTGTATTTTAAATTTTAATCACCCCCTATCGCCCCTCACAAACTTATCGCTCCCCTCAAGAGTTAAATCTCCCTTTTGGTGGCTATCACCCCCCAGGTTTAGAAACCACTGTTCTAAATCATAGCAAAATGTATCATCATACCAGTATAGTGTAGTCCATGGAAGAAAAAGGTTGGAAGATACATATAGAAATATAAAAATTATTAATGTTCAAAAAAGAGGGGAGGGGCGAGCTTCGGTTTCAAATTAAAAAGTGGGTAATGCTGTCCATCTTCGACTACACTGTCTCAACTTAATTTAAAGCAAATTTGTGGAATGTACTTGATTGAAATTAATAGCAAAAGCTAGTAATTCCTTTAATTCTATATTATTGGTTTTCGAAAATGACAGTTACGGAGGAGGCGGTCGTCTCCACCACCCCCCTGGTAAATCCGCCACTGCCTTCGAACCATTTTTTAGAGTTTCAAGCGTTCAAGAATTCCTTATCTTGTCACAAATTTTCACTTTTTCTTTCTATCTTCACAAACATAGCATGAAACAGCGTGCTTTGGTGCAGAATATTTCATCACCTTTCATATTTAGAATTTAAAATATTAAAAGAAAATTGTGGAGTTGTTATTTATACACACTAACAAAGCGATGTTTTGACTAGCGCTGGGTGGGAACTAGAGCAGTTAGTGATGCTAAAAGGATGAAAGTATATTCACGAAACTAATATTTAGTAGTAAATAGCGAAGCCGTCATTTTGCGCCACGATTCCTTTCCAAAAGTTTTCGTGTTGTGGGTGAGAAATTTGCGTTAGCTCTAACATTCGTTACTCGAGAAAAACTCGCGTTATAGGCATTTGGCGTAAGTTGAATCGCTTTGGAGCGGAAGCCGACTGTATATGAGAGATATAAATGTTCAATTTTGATTGGGGAAAATGTAAATTTATCATACATTTCACGACAGTATATTTTTGAGTATTATAGTTTAAAGTTGGTTGTATTCAAAACGTTGATCAGAATAAAACATGCGTCTTGTTTTGCCACAATGACTTGAGCAGAAAACGGACAACCAAGTTAGAAAAGTTACTTATTGGATTTAGTTCAAGCACTTCTCTGCTTCCCAAACGTGATGAAATTTTAACTAAATACTGATTTTTTTCCTTTTGTTTTAGCAAGATTAGTGAACTCCCCCCCCCCCCTTCGATGATGAGTAGTCATTTGATTGTCATCATTTTTATTTGGAGGAGAATGGAATATATACTATGACTACGAGCATTCTTCGGAAGGGCTAGAGAGGTGAAAACCAGGAAAATATGTAGCAAAAAGAGAGATCCAATGGGGTATTCCCCCAAAAATATTTTAAAAATCAATAAAACGATCTATCCTTCCTGGATTTCGTTTCAAAGTTTATTTCAGGTCCGTCATTTGGGAAATCAGGGTGAGGAGGGGCCATTGGAACCCCCTGGATTTTAGAAATATTTTTAAAAAAAGTAGTCTTTTTGTTCGTATTTTTTGTTTGTTCCTTTAAATATTAGGCAAATGTTTGGATAGGTAGCCTCTCCCCCGGAATTTTTCCGGAATTGAAGTTACCAAAACGTATTTTAATCAAGTTTTAGTGATTGGGGGGGGGGGGAGAAATGATTGGGGGTAATATGAAGGAAACTTTGGAAATTTAAGTTTCAGAAATAGAATAGTAGATTATCTTTGATGGCAAGGCGAAACGATCGGAGACCCTCACCCGGAATTTTTTTTTAAATTTAAATCCTGAAAAGGAATGTTTGTACGGTCTTTAATTATGCAAAAGGAATAGAAGGCACTCCTGTGAAATATTTCCGAAATTGAAAGCTTAAAAATCCATTTCTTTGCTATTTTTAGGGAATGGGATAGGGTTCTAGGAACTTCTCGAAATATTTCCAAAATTAAGTCCTGAAAACGCAATTACATGACATCTTTCAGGATGAGGGTTGGGGTTAAGAGACTGTCTCACAAAAAAATTCGATATTGAAGTTCCAAAAACGAACTTTCAGACAATTTTAGATAATGTTATAGTGAGGTTTTTTCGACTCTTTCGCGGCAATTTGTAGGGATGCAAGTCCGTAAACCAAAATGTAATAATGCTGAGGGATCATCAGGCTCTTTAAATTCGCCACTACGCTCAAGTATTGATGCTTCTCTAAAATGATTTTTTTCCTCTACATATTTTAGTTTTTAAACTGTTTAATGATATGTTTTTGAATGTGTTCTCTTATAAGAAATTCTTCGCGACTCCCTTGGAAGTCACAACATGCTGGTTGGGAACCGCTGATCTGGAGCATTAGTAATTAACCAAGCTAGTCAATTAATGGTTAAAATATTTTTTTTCACAATAAAAGTTGTACTATACACATTCATATCTTTAGCATAAAAATGTTTGTAATTACTTTGGTATAAAGAAAAAAGCTTTAAAACTAGCATTCAACTATGTCATTACTACAGGTAGATCGTGTTTGTTAATTACTGGCGTTGAAGGCATTTTAGATCAATGCATGTAATCGACCAACCTTCAATAACAAACAGCATAAATGGATAGTTATTAAATGCATTTTTTTTCCTTCACTGAGAATAAGCATTGATCAGCATATCTCAGTAAATGAACCTGTAAAATTAAATTTAACCTAGAAAAAGGTGATTCAACATTTTATCTGATAACAATTTGCACCAGTAAGAAAAGTGACTTCCTTGAAAACTTCTAGATGTCTCTGTAAGTATATCGTACGTAACCTTCATAATGGTCAAATCAAAACCTTTGTTACAACTTAGTTCAACTTACTGGCTGATGGTCAGTAACTCGCGGATCACACTATAATACTTCCTGTGCAATTTAAATAAACGCTTATCAATATCATGTTTACTTAATCTGTTACTTTTCCAAGTCTAAAACTTTAAAGTATAAAATTGAGATGAAGATTTACTTAATCCATTTGCACAAATTTGACATTTTTATGCTTGTATTTGCAATTTATTCCCAGAATTTTAAGCTTTGTCTTAAAATTTTGATACATTCAAATATAAAAACCATTAAACGTTACATAATATACGAAGTACCTACTTTCTAAAAAAGTTTCGTGTCTACAAGGTAATGATTTGAGCCTATTACGCGTACGCACACAATATGTAAAAATCTTTACTTTTCAAGTTCAATTTTTTTTTTTTTTTTTTTGAAAGTTCATATATTATCATACATAATACTTTGCTCTTTGTTATAAAGGGCAAATATATGCACAAAGATGTCACACCTGCGCAAATGGATTGAGCAAGGTTTTTTTAATTAAATAAGAACTATTTTCAGATCATCTTTGTCCTTCGTTAACATTAGAAAATATTAATTACTTCTTGAAAAATAGTTAAAATCGTTGTTGAAATAAAATATCACGAAATTTTAATGATCTCTGTTGCGTCAATTTAGAAAGATATTCATTGCGGATTAGGAAAGATTGTGTGGCGAGCACTCGTAGGCCAACCCTCCAATTCTAGTTCACCCACCTGTTTCTAATAACACGGAAAATACACACGGGGACGTCCTCCCTCCCCCCTTTCTCTTTCCTTGACTACAATCACTGCCGCCTCGAGCCCAAGCTACAAGCACTGACATCCGATACCACTGGCCATCACTTCGGGCACACGCATGGAAAGCCTCACTTTTTCGCAAAAATCTAGTTTATCTGCAAAACTGACTGATGGCGATATTTGTCCGGCGGGATCTCCACACGATCACGAACAATTGGTTTTAGAGAAAAAAAAATCTAGACTGATTTATGAAGAATATGAAGGAATGAAACTTGTTACAGAAAGTTTATGGTCCATATGGAATCATTTATTAGCATAAAAATGAGAAAAACGCCGAGCTATTAATAAAATAGACCTTAATTTCACGTATCCTTACTTATTCGAGTTTTTGACGCCATCTATTGGCACTTAAGGCAACTATAAGATTAGTGGACAGAATCGAGTAAGTTTCAGAACACGTGAGCATTGAAAATTTTTTTAATGATATTTACAAAATATTTCAATTGCAATGCGTCTACATTGTTTCTATGGTTCAGAGAGAAAAATCTCGAATCTCTGTGTTTAGATGATTTTTCATGAATGTGTTTAAGAGAAATATTTCATATTTGACAAAAAGTACTTTTTAATATCATTTTGTGATAAATGTAGGTAACTCAGCAGCAATTTACTTCATGCACGTTGTTTTTTACACATTCATCTGATATAGTAAAAAGTTTCATTGCAATCCGGCGATTAGATTTTTTTTGTCGCTGTTCCCAAAGAGTCAAGTTTAGCATGTTTTTTCTACCGGAACAGCCTTAAAGTTGTCTTTTCAGCAAAGTTGCAAAGTACAACATTCAGAGCTACCAGTATTTTCTGACCGGCGTTGCATATAATACGAAGAACAACTTTTGTTAATTGCATTTGTATTCGCTTCTCTTCAAGTCTTGCGGGAAGTAAACCAACATCCTGCGATATCATTGTACTGCGCGACGAAGAGGAGATATTTGCTCATGGCTCCAGCATTTGCTGATGTCTGCTCTACACAGCTTAAGTGGATATGGGAAAAGTGTTCCTCCGCCGGTACGGAAACAACGCTACATGGCGGTAAGTACAAGAATGGCGTTGCTATAACGATGAATATAAACAATGCAAATCAAATCATTTACTGGTCAATTGGCGTTGCGAATTAAAACAGAAATTGTTCTAACGCGGTATCATTTTGCTCTATGTTAAAAGCTTAGAACGGCATCGAATGAGTTGTCGTTTTGGTTTCATTAATTTTTCCCGAGTACATTTCTATCCTTTAAAGATCTCAAGTTGGGGAATATTATTATAACAAACCCATATTTAGCTTCTTCAAGTGATCCCTTTGATTTCAATTAATATAATAGAGATAATCGAAGCAGCAGCTATATGTTCCTTTTTTTATTCCGTCTTTCTTTGAAGCTCGATAGATGACGCTGCTTTGCACAAAGAGTGTCATTGGTTTCATTATGAAAAATAATTTTTATGGGCCATTATTAAGTTCAACCACTGCGTTCCTATTGAAAAACATTCTGACAATTGAATTAAGATTTTCAGATAGTGACTCAGTGATGAAAATGTTAGTGGTTAACTTTTATTTCAAGTTGTTTTAACCACAGAAATTTTGTCTAGCTGGATTTGTGGAATCGATCACTGTGCTACTGGAAAGAAATATGGCAAAAATAAAGAGGGTAACTGTTGCTGGTTTCCAAAATTATCGAAACGAAAACAAAAGCTCTCGATCCTTCTTATATTTATCTTTTTATGTCGAAACAATTGTAAAATGAGTTGCATGTTATTTGAACGACGGCAACTCGTGCCGACTTGCGTCGGAAAGTGAACCAGATAAATGTACTAGGTGGAATGAAAAAAAAAACTTTTTTTGAAAGTCCAAATTTCATTTTGATAAAACGTCGCCCCTAAAGTCCCACATGTAGCACAAAAATATTTGTCCAGCTTAAAAAAATATTTAGGTCTCCAGCAGGAGGCCTAAAATTGAAAATTTCCATTGAAAAATTGATTTTTTTTACATGTAATTTTAAAAGAATGTAAGGTAAATTTAAGGAAATTCTGAAGCTGCAATATATCAGCAGTAAAGCAGGTAATTAGGGTCCAAAAGAAGTGTCTGCTCTTCTGCAATATTAAGGCCTCCCACACATTACACAAAGATAAGGTTTTTTTCAAGTTTAAGTTTTTTTTTTTTTTTCATTTTAATTGCCTCTTTTTTGTATTATTTATTTACAAATGTTGATTCGAAAATGTGTTCGCTAATAATTTTTAAATTTGAAATTCGATTTAAATTTATGTATATGTTTAAAAAAAACAGGAAAAAATCAATTTTTTTTAAAGAAATTCAACATTTTCGGCCTTTTGCTGGACACCTATATATTTTTTGATTTTTATAAATATTTTTGTGGTACATGTGGGGTTATAGAGGCAACGTTTTATCAACATGAAATTTCGAACTTCCAAAAGAAGATCTTTTCTATTCGGGCTAGTGCGCACCGCTGGTTCACTGTTTCCGACGCAAGTCGGCACGAGTTGCTGTTGTTCAAATTATATGAAACATTTTTCTACAATTGTTTTAACATAAAAGGAAAAATATAAGAGGGTGTGTGACTTGAAACATTGAATTTCGTTTTTTTTTTTGGGGGGGGGGGACACCTTAAGAAAAATAACCAATTCGATCCGTATTACTGTTGTATGAAAATGAAAGTGCTTTTAACCTGTAATGTTTGAAACTAACCACAGCGATTAATTCTAGCACCCATCTGGCAAACTGGTGTTGGTTTATTTCAGGCTACGCTAGTGTTCAGAATCAAAGGGAGAATGAAATTCTGAATGAAAATACGTATTGCATCAGTAACACATTAGAAGTTAAAAAAGCAATCTTGCAAATAATTGAGAAGACATTAACACACTTAACTCTTACTCAGAAGTACCAATTTCAAGAATTGAACCAAAAAATCTTAAAGGTCGTGCTTTCTCTAAAACAGCGCCATCTATTTTAAGTCAAAGAAAGGACCAGATGGTAAGAAAAAAATGCACCGATAATATATTGCGAACACTTACGAAATACCTGCGAATGACTTTGGGGTCAAATATTGATCTCATGTATTAAAACAATAGGATCTCTTAAAAAGGTTTGGTTTGTTTTTAAAGGTGGCGCTACCTGTGTAGCGTTAAAGGTAGAATGGAATAGAAGTAGAAAAACATGCTTTTGTAGTACGTTCGGAGTATAAAACAACGCTTTTCACAAGAAATGAGAGGATATTTTTCATCTGGTTTTTGATTCGGCATTACATTCCACACTGACGCCCGACCTCGTCGGACGTGTTTTCTTCAGCTCCGATGCCTAAACATCCACCGAGGAAGATAGCGTACCACGCCGGGGATAACAGCGTAGATGCCCTCGTCAGGGCCGGCAGAGGAAACTCCGTCATCGAAACTGTCCCCCGGGCGGCCGGCGCTCATCAAGCTCTCTCACCGTCGTAACCGACTATTTCAATGACCTCGTCAGGGAGCGACTCTTCAGGACGGAGGTTTATTTCGGCTTCAAATTCCATTGACGATGTATTTCAAAAATACGACTACGACTTTGACAACGTCAGAAAGACAATCAGGCACGCCGAGAACGCCCCAACGCTGGTTGGAACTTTTTATTATCTTACGTCTATATCAAAGGAAATAGAGGATATCCCACTTCCTGACTGGCCATCTTTGGAGCGACCCCCACACGAGCAGATTAACCATTTCACCAGGCAGAAAAAGATTAAGTTACAGTCCCTCAATGGAGAAAGCAAGAAAAGACATGGAGATATCAACGGACTCTGACTCCATCCATTCAGTGCAGGCAAACGTCCCCACCCCCAGGAACTAGTTCTCCCCTCTCACCACAAAGGATGAGGAACCTCACACGGACGGGACATCAAATCCTAGTATGGTAGTGAACCCATTTGAACCACCTGCAAGCAGGTCAGCTCTTATCAAAACCAAGGCTTATCTTCCTCCACCCATCACGTTTGCCAACCCCCCCGGAACCAGTTAAACTCCTGGACATTCTATCAAAGATGTGCGCGGGATCAATTCAAGGGAAGTTATCTGGCGACAATCTCTGGATCCACACCTCCTACTCCGACGATGTCGATTTAATCGAGGGATACCTCCAAGACCACCACCGCCCAGTAAAAGACCCCTCAAAGTTGTCATCCAAGCCCTTCCAAAGGACTATCCCACCGCTGATATTCTTCAGGACCTCAAGGGCATTCATTGCCTTTGATGTTTCCAAAGTACTCCAAATGAAGACTGGACCGAAAAAAGGCCTCTTCCCCTCTGCTTAGTCGTACTCAACAAGGATCATAAAGCTGACAACGTCTTCGCTGTTACAAACATAGGATATCTCCGGATCGCAGTCGAAAGACTTCGGCCCAAGACAACTGCAGTACAATGCTACTGCTGCCAGCGTTTTGACCACACTGCAGCCAAATGCGACCGTGCCCCCCGATGCCTCAAGTGTGCTCAGGAGCACAGGTCTTTCAAATGCACCATAGACAAGTTCACCCCTGCCTGCTGTGCCTTGTGCGGAGGCGCACACACTGCCAACGCTCCAGTTTGCCCGAATAGACCAAAGCCTCGACAGCCCATGCCCTCCCGGACCTGGACCTTCCTGCTCAAGTTGACAATGATTCGACTGAAAGGACTCCACGTGCAGCTCCCACGACCCCTACGGACTTCCTTCCAAGATCGATCTTCCTTCCAAGATGCCCTTCAGCAGCTCACCACTCCCAACTCAAGCCATATGATGACACTTCTCACCCAAGTTCTAGCTCAGCTCCAGGTTTAGCAGCAGCAGATTTACGCCCTAATAAGCGGTCTCGCAGCCTTAGCGAGGCCATAAGCTTTCATCTCCCCCCCCCCTTTTTTCCGTAGGTTGGCCTTATGGCCTTTTGTTCTTTATTACAAACTCCCACGAAGTCGGGAAAATGGGGCACATCCCCAGACCTGATGAAAATTTTGTGAGATGAGAGAAACAAGAGGATGAAAACATATACATGTAACTTAGACTGATCAATTTTGATAATAATTCCAATGAATCTCTAAAAAGTTCGAAATTTCAACAACGCCATCTACTGGAAATAAAGACATAATTAACTGTAAAGAGAAATTAACGAAAGAACAGCATAAACGTAATAGGAGAAGAAAATGACTGTTGAAAGCGGCTGTGTAAAGACGCATCCACGCATAACTCAGAAGTATTAATTTTGATGATAAAACTAAAATTTTTTTGATTTTGTCCACATAAGGATTTGTAAACCGTGAATGTAAGTGCACATTAACATGCATTGAAATAACTTTAAAAAACGATTTAAAACGCACGAGGTGACTATTCCATTTGGAAGTGGATTTACGGTCCCCCCCCCGCCCCTTTAGAAAAGAAAAGAGTTCACCGAAAGTTAGACGGAAATCTAGATGCATATTCCTTGGGAGTACCTGAGGCGGAGCATCGCACCTTCTATGTCTCATCATTGGTCAGATGAACCTCCGAGGAGGAAATAGCGTGATTGATCGGCGAGTTAAGCCGAAGATGAAATAGTCATCCGTGGTGCAAAAATTTGACAAAATTTGGAGTGAGAAAGAAAATTAAGTGAAAAAGGGGAGGAAAAAAGGAAAAATCTTAGTCCTCATCAGTAAAGATTTAAACTAAAATAGAAATTTTGCCTGTGAGATTTTCCTGTCTTTTCAGAAGAGCGAGGGCCGTCCTGAGTTTGGAAAAAACTTTCGTTAAGTTAAAAATTTGGTTGATTTCAGCAAAAATATGCATAAAATCAGAGATTACGTTATTGGAGTTAGGCTCCTTAATGTTAAGGGGGGAATGCTCAGGAGTTTTACTCCCGCGTAGGAAAGACCTACTTTGAGGCTAGCACTGCTTCCGCGGTTAATGGCTCGCCTGCCTTCTAGGCTAATTTTGGGTTTGGGGAAGGCCAAACAACCCCCATAAGAGGCTAAAATGATCACCATCGCTATTAATACATTTGAACTTTTCCTTATTAATTTTGGCCGCGACAGCGGACCTTTCTAAAGCAATTCACTGCCAGGGGATTGAATCCTTGGCAGGTGAAACACTGTATAACTCGTCGATTGGTCCGGTAGCGCTCGACGGTTATAGCAGTATGGATGCTATAGTTCGTTAATTTTAGTATGTTGCTCACCGGACGAGAGCTATAATTGGAATAGTAAGAGTTTTGATCCGTCCCTTTTGGTCAGTTGAGCGACCTTAACAATAAGGAAATTTAGTTCCGCGAGTGCTTTAGAAATTTCCTTTGTGTCGTGCATGAGGGAAGTCCTTTATCAATGTATTTGAAATCTGAGTCCTCTATCCCTTTAATGTAGAAGTCTAAGTTATTAGACTTGAGGAAATTAATAATTTTGTCGTGATCAGTGGGATCATCCACAAAGATCGAGGTCTCATCCTTTTTGTTTCTAATTTTGGGTGCTCTTCACTGAGAGTCTGAAAGATTCGGATCTAATGTTAACCTACGAGGAAAGTTGGAGCTTGTTTTACAAAATCCTGTGAAGTTTTCGGATCAATTTTTTTTCTGAGTATTTTTCAAGACTATGTCTGTGTATTTTAGTTTTTACTTTTTTGATGTGTCCATTCTCCGATTTTTTAAAATTCGAGAAAAAATGAATTTCTTCGAAAACGAGGTACTGTTGGACATTTCGCTCTGTAAAACATCTGGAACTCGTGCTATCGAAATTTTAAGAACGCCATAACACGCAAAATATTTCCAGCTCTCTTTTGAGATCTTGCTTGAAATAATGCGATCATTTTTTAAACAAATATCGGGTTCTAACTATTGAAAAAAAATTCAAAATACGTTCACTTTTTGCATTCGCTCCGCCCCTCATAGTAAACGCCCCTTTTTTGAGGGGAGAGAGCTAATGGGGTGTAAGATTTATTACCCTCTCATTAGTTCCCCTCAATGACCTTCGCCGGACGTTCTCCTCTTTTTTAACCGACGAAAAAACGGAGGAGGTTCTCAATTCGACACGTATATATTTTTTTTTTTTTAATGTATGACCACGCATAACTTTTTACAGAACAGTCTGATTTTGATAATTCTTTTTTTATTGGAAAGGGTATACCCCGAAGGTGGTCCCATAAAAATTTTGAAAAAAAAAATCCTACCCTAAGGGTTGGAAAAGGGGGTTGATTTGTTGTTCACTCACAGATTTTTAATGTATGACCACACATAACTTTTTACAAAATAGTCCGATTTTGATAATTCTTTTTTTATTGGAAAGGTTATACCCTGAAGTTGGTCTCATATAAATTTGAAGAAAAAATTCCTACCTTAAGGGTGGGAAAAGGGGGAGATTTGTTGTTCACTCACAATTTTTTTTATATATGACCACACATAACTTTTTACAGAATAGTCCGATTTAGAATATTCTTTTTTTTTATTGGAAAGGGTATAGCCTGAAGTTGCTCCTATATAAATTTGAGGGAAAAAATCCTACCCTAAGGGTGGGAAAAGGGGGACGATTAGTAGTTCACTCTAAGATTTTTTGATGCTGAATTGGGTATAAAAAAAAAAAAACTCACGATGAATGAGATGCAGACTTGTATGTCTCTCGTGTGTACTGTCTTGAGCAGGTAAACGACAGTATCTGCAGAAATGAGTTTTCGAGATATTTGAAGAATTGTGCGCTGGATTCAGTACTATCAACTGGGAAATGTTGGAATTATATTTCTTTTAGCGGAAACCAAATAAGTTAGTTTGTACAACAAAGCTAACGTACAAACAATGTTGACAAAATGCAAAAAAAAAAAAAAAAAAAAAAAAAAAAGAAAAGATAAAATTGCAGTTATAGCCCTTTACCTGCACACGGCAGTGTAGACCTCTCAATCTCTGGTACTTGTGATTAGGGTTAGTTTTCAGTGCCAGTCGTCAAACATTTTTTATATTCAGGATTTGTATGAAAAAATAGGGCGAAGTTTAGTGATGGTGACATACTATTTTTAACCGATGAAAAAACGGAGGAGGTTCTCAAGTCGACACGTATATATTTTTTTTTAATGTATGACCACACATAACTTTTTACAGAATAGTCCGATTTTGGATATTCTTTTTTTATTAGAAAGGGTATAGCCTGAAGTAATTCCCCTATAAGTTTGAGGGAAAAATTCCTACCCTAAGGGGGGGGAGAGGGGGTGATTAGTTGTTCACTCCAAGATTTTTTGATTCTCAGTTGGGTATTACAAAAAAAAAAAGCTCACAATGAATGAGCTTCAGACCTGTATGTCTCTCGTGTGTAAGCCGTGGGCAGGTAAGCGGCAGTATCTACAGTAATGAGTTTTCGAGATATTTGAAGAAATGTGTGTTGGATTCAGTAGTATTAACAATAAGAAAATGTTGGAGTTATATATTTTTTTCTGCGGAAACCAAATAAGTTAATTTGTACAACAAAGCTAACGTACAATAAATGACAAAATGCAAAAAAAAAAAAAAAAAGGAAAAAAAAAATCCAGTTACTGCCTTTGACCTGCCCACGGCAGTGTAGACCTCTCAATCTCTGGTATTTGTAATTAGGATTAGTTTTTTAACCGACGAAAAAACGGAGGAGGTTCTCAAGTCGACCCGTATATATAAGTTCTTTTTTTTCATGTATGACCAGGCATTACTTTTCACAGGTTCGTCCGATTTTGATAGTTCTTTTTTCATTGGAAAGAATTTTCCCAGAAGTTGTTCCCATATAAATTTGGAAAAAAATTTCCTATCCTAAAGGATGGAAAACAGGGGTGAGTTATTGTTCACTCAAAGTTTTTTTTTACTTTTTTTCGTGTAAGACGACGCATAACTTTTACAGAATAGTCTGATTTCGATAGTTGTTTTTTTATTGGAAAAAGTATACCTAGAATTTGGTCCCATGTAAATTTGGAAAAATTCCTTATCTAAAGGTGAGATATTAGGAGTGATTTATTGTTCGCTCACAGATTTTTTATTACTGAGTTGTGTATTACAAAAAAAAAAAAAAAACTCACGATGAATGAGCTTTAGATTTGTCAGTCTCTTGATTTAGAGCTCTCAGTCTCTGCATTTCTGCTAAAGCTCGTTCATCGTGAGGTTTGTGTAGTAACTTATTTGGCTCTAGATCAGATAAAGTAATACCCTCAAGTGTTTTTACTCTACTCAGTGCCACATATGCCTGTCCTTTAGCAAACACTTTCTTTCCGAGGTCTATTACAGCTTTATCAAGGGTCGTACCTTGCAATTTGTGTACCGTGACGGCCCAGCATAGAATTATTGGCAACATCCTGTGCTCAATGTCACCATAACCTTTCGTTCCTTGAAAAGTTGCAACCACTGGAGGTATGGCGACACAACCATCGCTATCTTTTAGTCTGCTTCCTATGCTTTCATCGACAAACTTAACTAATATGCAGTCCGGTAATTCTCCTTCCTCTAGTTGATCCCTACGTATTGATGGCCATTTTATTTTTTTTAAAATACCCATTGCACCATTGACGAGGCCGTCAGAAACTGATATGTTACGTCTCAACATCACACGAGATTCGGCAGCAAGTTTTACCTCTGATAAAAGTCCACCACAATTGTTCACATCTTTCGGGACAACATTATCTGGAGGTTTCTTTCCATAGGTAGCAATTTCACGAGACTCATCTATGGAACGGATTGTATAGACACGACGTCCTCAATTTCATTTGAGACTCGCTCTCTTATCAGATCTAAACGATGAGCGCGTTGCTCTTCACTCTCATTTGAAAGTCGCTCTCTTATCAGATCTAAACGATGAGCGTGTTGCTCTTCACTCTCATTTGAAAGTCGCTCTCTTATATCTAAACGACGAGCGCGCTGCTTATCACCTTCTTGCAATAAACTATCGTTATTGTAGCTTCTCATTCTCGACAGTCTTTCCTCGCGCTGACCTAAACTCTCCTGTGAACGTGTTAATGTAATTCTCTTTCTGTTTGCTTCCAACCTTTTTTCTCTCTCATTAATAGATTCTTCTAAACATCTTTTCCTCATCCGAGCAGCATTTTTTGTAGGCCTACCCATGTTAGTATATAAAGCCTGCTTTTTAAAAATTTTTTATGTAACACAACAGATAATTGTTAAAATACGATTATATATATATATATTAGTAGCTAAAGTAAGGTAGGTAGCTATTTTAAAAGTAATCAAAAATCACATTAGTAACTTATAGCCACAAAAAATTATAAAATAAAAACTTTTTAACAAAAAAATTGAACCGCCGAAAAAACTGAAAAGCAAAAAATAATAAACCATTTTAATTAAACCTTAATAACTAAGTTCTTAAACTGATGTAAGTATACCTAAGTATATATTTTTGTAATAATTTAGAGTTTTTAATTAACCTTAATAACTCAGTTCTTAAATTAATGTAAGTATACCTAAGTAGTTTTGAGTCGGTGCCAAACAATAAATAAACAAAGATCCCTAAATTACCTAAATTTAAAGAAATAACCAAATAAAATTAGCAATGTAATGTGAAATGTCCGGCGATAAACATAAATGTTTCAAAAAATGCTCCCTCCACACGCCATCATTAAATCATGAATACTAGTAGATCGTATACAACGAAAAGTACCTCTCGTTGGAGCTTTGAAACCTTTGGGACCTCGCACGGGAGAGGCAAACAACCAGTGAGAAAAATCTTCAGGATCATGTATGCAATTAACGGCTACAGTTGTTATGCCATACTTACGCTGAATAATACTATGACCCACAAAACCATTTATTTGAGCTTTTAACAAGATGAGAAATCCTCCTTCAGTATGATGAACAATGATATAAACATTTTGACTGTTGTATATGAGGCAAAAGCTCAGTAGCAGCCAAATACTCGACACGTGCTTCTTCGAGACCACTCGACGACGTTCGGGTTTAACTTCGTGAACGTTCGGCATTTTCCGGCGAAGGGGCGTGTCGCCATACGCCACCGCTGCGCCTCACGCTTTACAAAAATAATTAATTTGCTTGTTTGGCACCGACTCAAAACTACTTAGGTATACTTACATTAATTTAAGAACTGAGTTATTAAGGTTAATTAAAAACTCTAAATTATTACAAAAATATATACTTAGGTATACTTACATCAGTTTAAGAACTTAGTTATTAAGGTTTAATTAAAATGGTTTATTATTTTTTGCTTTTCAGTTTTTTCGGCGGTTCAATTTTTTTGTTAAAAAGTTTTTCCTAAGGCTTTCTTGAAGAATCAAGTGCTTTTGAAAGTGATTTCATGTAGATGCGTGCTATTAGCTGTTAAATTAGCAATATCTGCTTTTTTTTTTTTTTTTTTTTCAAATTTGTGGTTTGAAAAGAAATAGATTGGAAAGGGATATTTCTGAGTCAAATTTTTTATTAACAATATAATGAACATTGCTAGAATGCTGTCGAATGCGAAAAGTTGACATTTTTCCCTTCCAGTAGAAAAATATTTTTATATATGGATTATATCGTATTCCAGATTCCAGATACAAGGTATTTTGCATCGTTTTACATGTGTTTTATGTTACTACAAATGTACACACATAAAGTGCTTTCCGCAGCTCAACAAACGTTTTTGAAAATTATTTGTGTCTTTAAGAGCCAGACTCGTCAAATTTCTTTAGAAGGTAGATACACATTGAACATGTAATTCATAATATACAGGAAAAATCATCGAATTTCAGAATCGGGACTAGAAATTTATTTGGTTGAAACAAGTATTTCGTTGCATTATAATACGTTGTAATAGGTTTTACTGTATTTCTCTTTAGAAAACTTCCTAAGGAAGAAAACGATGCATAGTTAGACCCCAAATAGAATCGTGAAACGTTTCTTATGGGGTCGTAATATTACTCCTCATTTTAAGACATGTACGATATTATACGGTTTTTAAAACATTAGATGAGAAACAAAATAGCATAATTTTTATTTTCAAGTGCAGCAATGCGAATTGTAGCTAATTTTATTTTTATTAAAGAATATTTCCTAGCTTACATTTTGTGTCATAATTCCTGCGTTTTACCTCAAGTTTTTATTTATTGCCGGAACAATGAAAAAAAAAAAGTTAAAATACTTATTTTTAATTAACTGCTTTGAAAATAGCTTAAATATATCGATATTGTCATTAACTGCAAGTTTTGAGTGTTTAAATCAAAAAATCATGTACTCGTGTTATTCCATACTTTTCAGAGCGAATCAAGCTTGTACAGACAGTCTTTCAAATTAAAAAACATGTTTTATATTTTTTTAAGTACGTTTGCTTAAATATTATTTCTCCAACAGCGCTATCATTTTTGGAAAACAACTAAAATTCAGGACAATATGTATTCTTCCAGAAAAAAATAAGTTTTTTTTTTTTTGAGCAATTGCGAATGCTTATTTTCTTTACTTGACCAAAGCTGATATTGCTCTGATTTTTCAGATTGTCATGATGACAAGAATAACTCTAGCTCGTTGTTTTAATATTTACAAAGAAGTAAAACTTTCGTCGCCATGGTTACTAATTGTTTGTGTTCAATCAAGGTTTAACTTAAGTAGATTTCACTTTTAAAAGGGGAGGGGGGTGTAAAATTACATTTCAGGAAAAAAACCCCATCAATGTGGAAGAAATTAAAAACAAAATTTCATTCAAATACAAAATTTCCAGATTACTAATACCGACATTTAAGATTGATAAGAAAACAAAAATACAGAAGGCTTTTTGATGTCTTCAGAAACTTTTCACAATCGAAATAGTTTTTTTTTTTTTTTTTTTTATATCTTTTTAAGAATTTGGAAGCTGTATTTTTGGAGAATAAAAATACTTTTCAAAAACATTTATTCAGTTGCGGAAAACATTCCGTACACCAACATGCTCATTAAATACATAGGAAATCATGAAAAATATATTAGTAATTTAATATGATTCGGTTAATGTAAAAAACACACCATGCTAGAATTACTAAGCATTGTATGTATTAGTTTTTATGACGTTTTCAGCCTTAAGGTGTGAACAATATAGAATGGGGGTTACAAGTTTTCACTGCTTTCTATTTTCATTCTCAGAAGCTAGATCAGTATTTTAATACAATGTAGAAAAAATTAATTACGGGCATTAATGGTTTTCAGGTCACATAAGCACCCCCCTCCTCCTCCCTTAAAAAAACATCATTAAAGATCGTCTTAAATTTCGTTTTTATGACTTTAATTTCGAAAAATTTCGGAAAGGGAGTTTGCGAAAAGTCCTTCTTTGACCATAAAAAAAAAGTTTCTAAAATTGCATTTTTGGAACTTTGATTTCAAAAACCTGCATGTCCCTGAACGTTACTAAAGATGGCCTACAATCATGTTTATAACACTTTGAAATTTTGCCTCCCCCCCCCCCCCCACCCAACATCACACTAAGACTGCATTTTTAGACTATTTCGAAAAATTCCGGGGAAAGCTTCCGAACTCCCATTTTCCAAATACTACCAGAGATCGTTTAAAACTACATTTTGAAAATTTTATTTTCGAGAAAATTAAAAGGCATAGCCCCCAAACAGAGTGCTTGGAAAAATAGGGAGTATTTCTGAGTAAATAGTATGCTTACGATAAAGATCATATTAATTAAATATAGAAATGGTTCCCTCTCTTAAACAAGAAGCTAAATCCTTTCTCTCGCTGTATTTACATATTACTAGGAGTCAATAGAATAGAAAATGTGGGATCTCAAAAAAAAAAATTTTTGTTCAGTACAAATGATAAAATTACTAATAATCATTTGATTAGAACATTCATTTTATTCTGTGACTGAAGACACGATACTATAATTTTTCAGCACAGAAGTGCGTAACACAGAACTTTTTTTAAAAAAAGTTTGTCTTGGTTTTTCTTTTCTTTTCTTTTTTTTTAAATTGTGAAATACCCTTACTTGTACTTATAATTGCTTTCCTAAATGAAAGCTGTTCATTTTCATTTTTGTCGTAATTTTATGTATTTCCTGCAAATCTGTTTCTTGCCCTTTTTTTTATTTTTTATTATTGATTCATTAAATGCAAGATGCATGAAAACGAGGCAGAGCGATAAAAACTTTAAAATCTGGCAGAGCGAGGCGTTGAGATTTTTTTCACCTAAGTATTTCGAGATTTTTTTTTTTTTTTTTCAGGCAGATATATATCTAGGTAATATTTTCGTACCTGCTGAGAAAAAGGACAACCCTTAATATTTATTACATGACAACTAACAAGGATCAGATACTCACAAGAGTTATTAGAAAATTTTAATAAAAACTCAATGTGTTGAAGCAGAAGCACTATATACACTATATGACCAAAAGTATTGGGACACTTTCAAAAATTCACATTTTTAGGGATTTCTCGAGAAATAATAGACCAATTACTCTATAATTAGCTTCGCATAAAATGTATACTCTAGTTGTCATTTTCCAATAAAAATTAAGTCTGCTATTCATTTAGGGACCAACAACAAATTGATTAAATAAAAAAAAAAGGTTTTTTGATCATTTTTCATTGTAAATTGCTGGGAATAAGCTATAATTTTCAGAAATGAGTTAAAATCTATCAAAAACTTATTTTTATATTTATGTGAAAGTATCTCTTATACGAATGGAAATATAAGCATTTCTTTCAAAAATGCAAATTTTTTTTGAAGGTTTTCGCCTCATATCACGCAGAGTATTTTGTCGAACGTTACTAAACTTTTAGAATATTTGACAGCATTTTAGAGAGACATAATAATAAAATTTGAAGTTAAAATATGGAAAAATTGATGAAATATGAACAATTAAAGCAATTAATTTTCCACTGCGCATGCACGGAATATAGCAATTTATAACGTTCATAATCCAAAACTCAGATACTTCCTACAATCCATGAAAAAAATTCCACCGCAATTTCTTTAAAATTTAAAAAGTTATCAGCGATCTAATGAGCCGAATTTCTATAATTCTAGGATATGCGACGAATGGTAAGGGGTCGTTTGCAAACTGGCAACACTTTCCTGCCATCGTTACAGAGTGATTCACGATAAGAACGTATATTTTGTTGCTGGTCCCCTAAATGAATAGCAGACTTAATTGTTATTGGATTTGACGTCTGGAGTATACTTTTCATGTGAAAAAAATTACAGAGCAGAGACCAATTGGTCTTTTATTTCTCGAGAAATCCGTAAAATTGTGAATTTTTGAAAGTTTCCCAATACTTTTGGTCATATAGTGTATGTATTACCTCATGTATTTTGCCGAATTTAGTAACTGGGAATTTGAGACTCTAAAAGTGCTAGGTTTAGCTTTATTCCAAAATTTCAGCGTAAGATAGTTTACAAACCTTGAGAGTGGGTGAAGGGGTGATTTGTGCCTTTGAGTTTGGAGCAGGGTGAGCACCCCTGCATACAAACAAAGATCACAGAAAAATCTTTAATTTTTCAAATTCAGGAAAACCTTCTCCGTTGCCGTCCGCGACTTTGCCGTTATGCTCAATTTGAAAGAACTTTCACCATAACAACCCCTTGAGAAATGCTATCGTAGCCTTCTCATCTGCATATAGTAATTAGATAAATAAATAAATATTTTTTCAAAAAGAAAAGGATTCAAAGATAAAGATTGGGGAAATTTTCTGGTCACCAGTGATGAGAAAAGGCAATTATAGTAGCCATTTTTTGTAGTCGCCACTCCATTTGTAAAACAGGTAACTAACCAACAAAGTAACATTTAATTTACCACTAAAATATAAGTATTATCAGTTCAAATAAAGGTTAATGTAACTAATTAGTGGCATTAATGTTAATTGTACATTTAAGTATTAACTATGCAAAGAGGATCTAGTTTCATTTTTAAGAAGAATGTTTTCTGACAAGTCGGATGGGGTTGGGGAGGGTGGCAAACAGGCAGCGGAAGCGAAACAATTTCGCCAACCGATAACTGGTATTTTTAGTCCCCACTTTTTATTCGGCACTTGGTTTTTCAAATACATTAAGTAGGATCATCCATTTTTAAAGAAAATTTTTTGGTTGGAATTTAGAGTTCATTTCGTTAAAATTCAGTGTGGTCATGCAGGCTATCTTTTTTTTTTCCTTCCTTTTTTGAAATCATCAATTTTCAATAACGAACATTTTTCTAAAAATAAAACGAATTTATGAATTTATTTATTGCAAATATTCATTTATTCGTTAATTTTTCCTAGATGAGATCTGAAACTGTATTAATGGGGGAAAAAATCTTCGTTTCAAAATTAATTTTAGCGCGAATACAAATAAATTAATATCACAAGTAGGATGCAAAATGCTCGGCAATGTAAAATTCCGCGCCTTTTACATTGAGTTATTTTTCTTTTACCTATGTAGTCAAGACTCAAGAGGGAAAGAACTAGAATTTCCTTGGAAGGGTCTGTAAAAAGCTGCGGTTTCATTTCGCCGACAGCTATACCTCCCTTGACTTGCACAGCAGGGGGAGCGTCCGGTCTGTCCCCCTGCAAAATGTGACAGGTCACATGATCCACACTTTCATCGGTCACCGTCCGTTCTATTGGTTGTTGAAGTGTCAATCATTTCACTGATGTACACTGCTTTCGTTTAAAGAAACGGCCCATTTTTAAGAGAGATCGTTTTTCTTCCCCACTGAAGAGCAGCCTTAAGTTTGCGGATGAAATCCAAGTAGTCAGGGGGATCTCCACCACAAAGAAGCTTACTAACTCCTCTACCCGGGGATCTAAATTTTGGTCCGAAATATGGGGGAGGGGGGCGAATTTGTTATCCAAAGTTACCGGCATAGCGCTTTGCAGGATTTTCTAGATATTGAAGTCCTGAGCAGCTAAATAATCAGAAATGTGGAAAAATTTCTGAAAGGTGAGGAATTTGATTTTATCAGTCAAAGCATGACTCACCAGCGACTCCGTCACTTGAGCATCCGGGATCTCATTCCGGCCCAAGAGTTGGAGTATCTCATTCAGAGCTTCATCTGCTCCGTCAGGGAAGAAAACATCGGAATATTTAAACATATTCCTAGTCGTTTATTGGAACCTCCGTAACCTCACTGCAAGACAGTGGTGAGTCATATTGTGGTGGTGCGATGACTTCTATTTCATCTTCGGATCAGAAGGGGGATCCGCCCATTAAGTTGATTGCTTAAGTGAATAGGGGGTGGGAGATGGGGTAGACGCTGGAGCTGGTTTCAGCGAGCCGGGAATACTCCCGGAAAGCTTCCGCCTAGCTTTCGGCGCCGCTACTCCTGCAGCGGCGGGTTATCCCTTAAGCCTCATATTCCTGCATCCGTGCCTTACGACATACAAAACTTTCGAATGCGCGCTTAATTAAGAATCAGTGAAAGCTCAGATGTAATCTTTGCAACAGCCTCCCAGAATTGGATTCCGAGAGGAATAACCTGAAATATAGACAGGGTTTTTTCTTCTAAACGGGGAAACGCTGCTTTTCAAATTATTAAGAATATCGAAAATAAAAAACTGGTAGTTATAAATTGCAAGGAGAATAATGATTTGTCATTTTATTTATTTATTCATTTATTTAGAAGCTAAACAGTTTCACATACATGGAGGACTGCGTGCCAGCGACTTGCCTCCGGACAAAAACAGGAAAGAAAAACAACACGATAGAAGAAAATAACACCCAGACAGTGCCGCGCCAAGCCTGATCGGCGCCGTCGTGAAAATGTCTTTTGAGCGCCTTCATTCAATGGCGTTCGGGGAAAATATGGTTAACACATTTTGTGAGGTTTCATAGACAAATACAATGTGGGAAAAAAACACTTAGGCATTTAATTAATTTTTAAAAAACAATGTAAAGATTTTGTGTTTTGTTAAAATGTACACTTAAATACATTTATCGAAACATAGGTTTACGTATAGTTTTTAAAAATAGCATTGAAAGCAAATTTATACATATGTATATTACCATGCTGAGATATCTTATCTTTAGTATTAATAAAGCTGAAAGTCTGAATATCTGTCTGGATGTCTGTAACGCGCATAGCGCCTAGACCGTTCGCCGATTTTCATGAAACTTTTCACAGAATTAGTTTGTAGCATGGGGGTTAGCACCTGGAAGCGATTTTCCGAAAATTCGATTTTTTTCTTTTTCTATTCTAATTTTAAGAACATTTTACCGAGCAAATTATCATAACGTGGACAAGCAAATTACCATAACGTGGACGAGCAAATTATCATAACGTGGAACATGGGCGAGCAAATGAACATAGCAAATTGGCGAAAAATTTATTATCCATTATATTTGTAAATATAAAAGCTAACCAAATGACCTTTTAATTTTCTACTACGGGCAAAGCCGTGCGGGTACCGCTGGTACTAAATAAACTGATTGGCACTATCGCCTAAGAGTTACGAAACAGTGACGCAACCAGAAATTAGTTTAAGACTGGGCGGACGACACTTTTTTTTTTCACATGAACTTAGCTTTAATTCTTCATCAGCCGAAACACACAATTTTATACGATCTTTGAAGATGTAAAGGGGAGAAAAAGTTTACGGAAATCTCTCCAATGTTTTCGAAATAGATGTCTTAAAAACGCGATTATAGACTATTCTTGCTACCGAAGACTTAGCAAGTTTCTGTTCCATTAAGTGTCCCCTCAATGTTTCGACATTTAAAGTCCTCAAAACGAAGATTTTAGACGTTCATAATGGTATTAAGAAGAAATTATCAGAGGTTCTCCCTATTAATTTTTCGAAATTGTAATTTTAAAAGCTCAATTTTCGTCGTTCTTTAGTGATATAACAGGGTTTGGGACAAACCTCCTCGAACATTTTTTTGAAATTAAAGAAACTATCTTCAATATTTTTAGGGCACGGCGTGTTGAGTGGATCTCTTCAAATTGAGGATAATCTGTAATGTTTTTTTTTTGTTGGGGGGGGGGGTTGTCTTGTTATTTTGAAAATGTTTTCATTTCGATACGGAATTAAAAGGATGAAAAATAAAAAGGGCAATAAAAGAAAGAGAAATATGGTTGGAGAGTAATTAGCTGACAAAAAAATCTGCAACATGGAAATTTTTAATTAAAAAAATTATATTTAAAAGATCTAAAATTTCCCCCGTTGACATTTTATAAGCTGAAGCATGAAGATCTTAACACTAAAAATGAAATGTTTCTACATTTTCCTATTTAAGTGATTAAGAATATCATAAAACATTTCATATGGAAAATGGTGGAAGTTAAAATCTTCATTAATTGACCAATACTACCCTCTAAAATTTTTAATTTGCATTTGAATCATTTTCGAGTACCCCTTCGGTATCAGTGCGAGACGCATCCCTACCCTTTATTGACACCGCGGACTTTTAATACATCTTAAACCGTTAAAATAAAAAATATGAACTATTAGTACATACCAAACGTAGCTCAAGATGCTGATGTAGTCCGGTCAGTTTAGACAATTGAAATAACAAAAATTCCGGGAAAGCTAAATTTTTGTTGAGACCTTGGGTTTGTCGATCCCATGTGCGCTAAAAAAAGTTATTCGGGGTCAAAGGTCAAAATTTTAGGTTTTTTTGGATTTTTCTCAAAAACGGTAAGTTTTATCGAAAAGTACCTCAGACCAAAGTTGTAGATCTCAAAATTCTCTATAAAAATGGTCCTTATGATTTTTATCTCCAAGACCAAACCATTTCCCAGATATTGCGTACTCTCAAAAGACAGCCAGTCACTTACAGAATCCCCTCTACTCGCATGGCCTTGAATAACATCTGGTTATTCTAGTCCATGTGGCGTCGTTCACATACCCATGGGTGCCCAACCCACTAAGGGCATGGGCGCAACCCTCAATATCACGGAGCCCCCCCCCCTGAAAAGCAAGAGCCCCCCTGCAAAAACTGAGAAAAATACCCCTCAAAACAATCCCCCTAAAAATTTCGATGGCGCAGTCTGGGCTATGACCCCTTCTAGGTGGGCTGACGTACATGCATCTTTTAGAGTTAAATGTGCAATTCGAGTGAATAAACGTATTTATTACAAGCGTCTACTGTTTGTGTTAATCAATATTTAAGAAAAATGTCACAATTTTGCTTTATTTGCAACAAACTTTTGACTGAAGGTGAAACTGTTTTGCTGGGCAGTCGTGGAATGCCAACTTTAATCGATGCAAGTCTCGGGAGAAGTTATAAGGATGCTGATTATTTAAGAAGTCAAAAGTCCGTTACAATTCGCGGGGATTGCAGAAAATCACACACACGGAAAAGTTCAATCTCTGCAGCAACGTGAGAATTTAATTCCAAGGCCAAATACTTCAAAAGTAAGTCCTCGTCGTACTGTAGCGCGATTAAGTGAACTTGAATCCAGCTTTTGTTTTCAAAAACACTGCTTATTTTGTGGCTGTGAAGCGGATGAGAAGAAGAGAGCGCAGAATTATCGCAGAAATATTCATAAAGCAGCAACTAAATCATACTCAACATTAAAACGTACAAGGGCAGCTTTTGACAGACCTCCGAACGATCTTTAGCTAATTTTAAGAGGGATTCTTTGAATGCAAGTGTAGAAAATTTAAGAATTGTTCTGCGATAATTCTGCGTTCTGTTCTTCTCAGCCTCTTCATCCGCTTCCTCGCCACAAAATAAGCAGTGTGTTTTACAATAAAAGCTGGATTCATATTCACTTAATACCGCTCTAGTACGAGGTGGACTTACTTTTGAAGTACTGGATATGTTCATTAGGGTGGATTGAAAAAAATAAATCTGATAAACGCTAAGTAATACCCCGGAAAAGTTACCTTTTGTAGAGATATTTGGTTATGCAAAAGGATTTCGACCGCAAAAAATATCTTGAGGTGTCGCTCCGCCTTGAAGTTGATTATAAATGCATAAAAACTGGAAAAAGTTATTATAATTTCATCAAGTATCAAAATTTGATAAATTTGATGTTATCGCTCTTAAGAGCAGACTTTTTGTGTAGATTACACATTGCATAAGATCATTTTAATAATAAACTGTATTTTAAAGTTCCACACATGCGTTGAATCTTGAATTTGACCAATATAGTGTCAGAATTGATTAACACAGTGTTGCTCCGTACCTAGAGAAAAAACATTAGAAGTTATTATTTGTAAAAGTTTGCTTTCATATTAATTAATTCTCACATAGATACGGAAAAAAAAGAGCATTAAAAGCCTGTCTTATATAGAAAAAAAATGTTAATTCTCCACTTAGCCCATAACATTGGCTCAAAATGTCAAATTTACCTATGATAGAGATCAAAGGTTAAGTATAAAAATTTTAAAATATAAATGTGACTTGCAACAGCCCTCGTAAGTCAAACTTTAAGAAAAAAGATGTTGCTAAAGAAACTTTAATGGGTTTTGAGCCCTCAAACTGTAACCACATTGAATACAATAAAACATAAGTTTGGCGTGCGAGTTGAACTATTTTGCTTCTCATAATTTTCAGTTTTGATTGAAATTGTGGCTTGATGGTATTGTAGCTTAATATTTCTAGATTCTAATCTGAATCGAATAAATCCATCTCTTTTGATTAGACAACAAACTGTACCTGACACTTCTTTCTCTTATTTTACCTTTCGTCTCGCTGCTTTAGTATGACATGTGAGGTTTTGAAAGCCATACTACTCAGTAAGTATGCCATCAAGCAATTTCCTTCAAAGTTTTATCGAAAGTCCCCTTTTTGAAAAAGGGAGCTGCCGAGTTTTACCAGTTCTGCTTATCAATGAGCTCATAGTATTCTCTCAGCTTCAAAATTGAAATCTGGAATTATAAATGTTCTTTGTCCATCTTCGAAGTGGTCGTCGTAATCCGTCTCGAAACAAGTTCTCTGATGGTCATCCGCAATACTAGTGATTATTTTTTAGATTCTAGTGACTATTTTTTAGATTCTCAAAGTAACCAGTTTGCAGAACAAGAACTGATGATCCAAACATAATACGATGACAAGTTTGAAGAATTGGATTGTATAGCGAAAATTTACAATTCCAGATTTCAACTTGAGTTCTTTGATAAGCAAAAGTGGTAAAACTCGGATCATCTTCTTAAAAAAGGAATATCAGATGAAACTGTAAAAGAAATGGTGCTTAATTGCGTAACTATTGAATTATATGATTTCCAATACCTAAAGCAGTGAGACGACGCGCAAAATTAGATGAAGATGCGTCAACCACAGTTTGATGTCTAACCAAGAGAAATGGATTTTAGAATCTAGAAATCTTAACTACAATGTATCACAAAGGCCAAACATTGTCAGGAGTAAAGATAGTAATGCGACTCGCCAGCCAAACTATATTTTATTGTATGAAATGTGGTTACAGTTTGAGAGCTCAAAAAACATTTAAGGGGGGGGGTGTTTAGAGGGGTATTTTCCTCAGTTTTTGGAGAAGGCTCGTTTTTGAGGGGGGGGGGCTCCACGACATTGAGGGGTGCGCCCATGCCCTTAGTGGGTTGGGCACCTCCGGGTACGTGAACGATGCCACACGGATTAGAATAGCCAGATGTTATTCAAGGCCATGCGAGTAGAGGGAATTCTGTCAGTGACTGGCTGTCTTTTGAGAGTACGCAATGTCTGGGAAATGGTTTGGTCTTGGAGATGAAAATCATATGGACCATTTTTATAGAGAATTTTGAGATCTACAACTTTGGTCTGAGGTACATTTCGGTAAAACTTACCGTTTTTTGAGGAAAATCCAAAAAACTTAAAATTTTGACCTTTGACTTCGAATAACTTTTTTGGCGCACATGGGATCGACGTGGACTTTTGGCAATTGATTTGTAATGCTAAACCCAAAGTCTCTACAAAAATTTAGCTTTCCCGGAATTTTTGTTATTTGATCACTACTTTTATGTCTAAATTGACCGGGCTAATGTTACTCTCTACATTTTTTATTTTAAAATATTAAATGTCATTCAACTAATTTGAAGAATAGATTTAAGACATAATAAACAAATGAAAAATTTGCTTCTGGTTTTCCGTGTATCCGAAAATCGGAGAATGGCAAACATTAAACTTTGGAATACAGTGTACATTTTTATTTCATATCTCAAAGTTATTTCGAGTTCAGCAATCAAAATGGTTGTTGCACCGCCTCGTACGTTTACCCAGAGCGTGAAAGCATTCACGGCTGCACATTAGGCACATTAGGAAGAAAAATGCTAATTTACGCATTAGTTAGCGTCAAGTGTTTTCAGAGTAAAAGCTTGCGCTGTGGACTAGCATGTTTTGACACAACAAGGCAATAAGTTTTTCTTTAAGGCAGCGAGACAGATTAATTGTTTCATTGAGCAGTATAATTTCAACCATCATTTATATAATGAAAAGTTAAATTTTAATTTTTCGGTTGGAAATTTTTTCCCCTCTTTGGAACATTTTTGATCGCGCCTTCTTGACTCTGGAGCCGTCGTGCGCCGCACGACTTTGCACATAGGGACGGCGAGGCCCTGCACCCAGGGCAGGGCGGGAATCGAGACCACAACCTCCGGCTTAGAAGCCGAAGCTTCTACCACAAAGCCACGGAGGCCCCCAGAGAAATAATTTGTTAACGACTTGTTTCTGACAAATTATATTACTGGTTGTGACAATTATCAACACCATGAAGGAAGTATCATAGTTGAATGACATTTAATATACAGTTGAGTGGTACTAATACAAATAAGTTATTACATTTTCAAACCAAACAAACAATAAAAATAGATAGAAATTAGTATTTTGTGTGGCCATCACGCGCCGCAATAAGAGCTGCTACAAGAATCGGCATGAAGTGAAACAAAATTTGAATATCTGCCTGCAGAAGAGACTCCATATTGTTTGTATGCCCAACCAAAGTGCGTGTGTCGAAGCAACAGGACGAGGATCACGAGAGAGACGCCGCCCAACGAAATCCCACACATGTTCAATCGGTGACATATCCGGGGAATATTCAGGCCAAAGAAGAAGCTGTACCTGTTGCGAATCAAGGTAGGATTTTACAGTCCTGGCGACATGCGGACGGGCATTATCCTGCTGGAATGCAACCCCTGGTAATCCTTGCAGGATAGGAATAGCTTGGCGCTATAAAACTTCGTTTATGTATTAGGTACTGTTCAAATTGCCCACAAGTCGTAGCAATTGTAATCATCCATGATATGCTATGGCACCCCAGACCATAACTCCGGGTGTTCGTCCACTGTGGCGTCCGATAATGCACTCCGGAATGTGCCGTTCACCGCAATAGGGCCTGACACGAATTCGGCCATCATGGTGTCACAAATTGAAGCGGGATTCGTCAGAAAAGGCGAACTGCTGCCAATCAGTATGCCACTCCTATGCACATTGACCCATGGTAGCCGCAGGCAGCGATGGTTTTGCGTGAGAGGAATCGTGTATAAATGAATCCTTGCGCGCAGCCCACGCTGCAGCTGACGTCTCCGAATTGATGAAGCACACAATGAAACACCTGTAGCAGTTGACCATTGTGCTGCCAATTGTTTAGAAGAACCTGTGCGGTCCGTCAGCGCCACACGCACCAGGTGTTTGTCATCGCAAGCTAACGTCACATTTCGGGGTCCACGCCCGGCTTTCCGAGCTGTCCGACCTTCGTCCGTCCACTGCTTTCAAACACGCATGATTATGCTGCTGTTACGCTGCACACAAGCGGCTACTGCACAATAAGACAATTCACCTTCACGAAGGCCAACGATTCTGCCTCGCTCAAATTTCGCTTTCATTCGTTGAAGAGGCATAGTAATGATTCAGTTAACGTTTACTCTAGCCTATAACCACCGATAACAATACACGCCTCGCTACAGCCGTCTATTTATATTCGGTTCGATCCGCCGTTCAGAGGGAGCTGCTCAGCATACGCATGTGCTAGCGGTCTGCAATTCTAATCATTTGCATATCATGCCCTACCTTACATTTCCTGCAATTTTCAGCTCACTCGTGTAAGTCCTTCGTGGTGTTGCAATTTTCACAAAGAGGAGTGTATTATGATATTTTCGCACTCGGCGATTACACAAGGATGTTCCTTCTGTTTTTCTAAAAGTTGCCTTTTAAAAAGTTAATTTTGCATAAAAAAATTAATTTGCCGTTTAAATTCATACGAAATAACATACGAGAGCGCTATTGAGCAATGACGTGGTGTAGCACGATTTTCACGCTACTGGTTTATCTGACGTCACTAGTTTATCAAGAGCTTATCATTTTTTGAAAATTGTACATATTTATAAACAATTCAAAAAATCACAACATCTGTATTCGGCAGAATAAACCATAAATATCAGAAATTCAACTCATATCGATTATTATAAAACTTAAAAAATCGCTTGTCAAGGTATGACGGGTGAAAATTGCGTCTACATTTGAAGGACGCCATTGCCTGTTTTGGGGATATTTAGAGAGTTGAAATTGAAACCCCAACTCCATGGGATTGACCTTAAACTCCAGTAAGTAGCGTTAAAAATTGACCATTTTTTCGTTTCTTTTTTTCCGTGAAATGACAAACTTAAATGCAAAACTTTCAAGATTCGGATCGAATTAAGCCTCGTCACAACAAAGCCTTTCCCCGCATGTTAAACATTACCAAAACATATTATCAAATTATTATGCCGTGTCCCGAGTTTCATTCTTGAAACACGCGTGTTACTCGATCATCAGCTATTATTTATGATAGGATAGTAATACCACCGATTTTTATTCGACATTTCGAATTTTATTAGAAAAACTAAATGTTCAATTCAGCTCATGAATCAATGTTTTAAAAGATGATAGAGTAACAGTACAATCTCTTCCCCTCTCCCTGCTTTAAGATTTTTTTTTTTTTTTTTTGCAAATAAGTAGGAGTGGTTTTTGTTGTTTTCCGGTAGTATTTTTATTTTTTGCTGTCCACGCTCAAAAAAAAAAAAAAAAAAAAAAAAAAAATCGGAACGACGATTTAGCGTTTTTGTATTAAGTTATTCAAAGAAATGAATCAGCCGATAGAAAACTGGGAAGCGTTCAGGAACACATCAAATAAGTAAAAAGCTTAACCTTTAAATTACATTAAAATGTGAATATAATTCGGTAACTCCAATATTTATCACCATCATCGACAAGAGATGGCGTTACAATAACCTAGCCTCATGCCCCTCTAACAACTTTGCCAAAAAGAGATCCTCCACCAGTACACAAACAGGGTTACCTGGCGGCAATTACAAAGATGGCGTTGCTATGACAATGATTCCAAACATTGTACACCAGTCACATGATACATCTGTGAACGAATTTTCCTCATCAGTAAGAATGAGAAAGTTCGGTCTACTCTTATTATTAGTCTATTCTCCAACCAATTCGAGTTGTTTCCTTTGTAAATTCAAATTTCCAAAACAAATTGTTAATTTCCTCGCCATTAACTCCAAAAATCGCAATAGATGGCAGTGTTATGGTCGTGCAGTTGAGTGGTTGAGAGTACACGCAACCCAACGCTTCCTATATACTAAATGCCTAACAGCTTGGCCTCAAAAAGAGTTCCTAAACCGGTACACAAATAACGCTACCTGGCACCAATTACAAGGATGGCGTTGCTATGTCGATGGATCCAAACAATTCAAACATTTGTTTCGCAAATATCGTCTGATATTTAGAATAGTTTTCATCTTTTGCTTCTTGGTTATAATCGTTTTCTCGCATTAAATCTCCTGTGAAATTTTTGTCTCTGTGTATTAATTTTTTTTTAAATATCGTAGCGCTTTAAACATTAATGCGGTTTTCTTTCTTTCTTTCTTTCTTTTTTTGAAATGTAATCATTTCAATAATGCCTCGAACCTGTTGTATAACTTTTTGCACTTCTAGATACAAAAAAAAAAAAAAAGAAAGAAAAAATTAGTTTTCTTCAAATTCCTCCTGATGTATATCAGGGAATATTATGACTAAATGTCATAAAAAAAAACAAGGTAAATATATTTTTTTCTGTGTGGAATTATGATATCATTTTTTGGAGTGCCCTGCAATCCTAGTCGATTGCCCTACCTTATAAGTCCCCGAGACGAAAAATTTTCCCCACAAAAAAAGGGGGGAGGAAGACAAGGGAAATCCTCACCGGTTTGTAAAAAAAATAGCATGGTTTAACGATCTTTAAAGGGGTTTTTTTTTTCCAAAAGAAAAAAAATTAAAAAAGAAAAAAAGTTTAATTAAGGGTCTAGAAGCTTTTTGTACGCTTCTTCGTTTTAGAATTTTGGTCAAGGCTTCAAGGCTACCAGAAAAATAGTTCTGGAAAGGTTATTAGTGATTTAACTTTCTGGGATTTTCAATAACTGGTTCATCGTACCAGTACCAAACCTATAAATAAAATTTACTGCGCTTCAAAGACAGGATGGACTGGATCCCCCAAGAGGGCGCCACCCTTGACTACCAAAGAGCGAAAAAAAAAAGCGAAAAACGAAGTCGCACAGGTTTGAGGGTCAGGCTTCATGCCCTAAAATATTCGATAAAATAAAATGAAATTTAAAAAACAGGTTCGAGGGTGCAGGAAAACAAAAATGAGAGAAGGAGCTCGATGGTACAAAAAAAAAAAAAAAAAAAAAAAAAAAAAAATCCGAGAGCGCTCAGGACTGATGTAGCAAAAGAAAGAAAAAAAAAATTAATTTGAATTCTGACATCTTGAATTGAAACTATGTTTTTCGCAATCACGAATGTGTGTATGTAGGCGTGTGTGTTTGTGTGTAGGGGTTATGTGTATATGTGTGTAGGTATGTGTGTTTGTCTGTGTGCTGGCACAAGTGTGTGGGTAGTTGTGTGTATGAATGTGTTTGGGGGGGGGGGTATGTATATGTGCGTGTAGGTATATGTGTTTGTGTCGGTGTGCAGGCATCAATGTGTGGGTAGTTGTGCGTATGTTTTTGTGTGTGTGTATGTGTTTGTGTGTGTGGGTAGTTGTGTGTATGTTTTTGTGTGTGTGTATGTGTAGGTGTCTGTATGTATGCGTGTGTGTATGTGTTTGTGTGCGTGCGTAGTTGTGTATGTATGCGCATGTGTGTAGGACATGGATGCAACCTGGAGACGGCTTTCGCTATAGGAGCATCATTGTGAGGAGCCGGTCGACGGTGTTGGTGCGGAGGGTGGCGGTGGGAAAAATCAAAAGAGGCCAAAAACAGTCAAGTGAGAACAATATAAAGTAGTTGAGCAATCGTGATTGCTCAAAAAGCAGCTGAGGTTTATGAGCAAAAAAAAAAAAAAACCCGAAGGCGTACAGGTTTTAGGGGGGCAAAAAAACGAAGATGCGCACAGGTTCAAGGGCTCAAAAAAATGAAGAATGAAAGGGGGGGGGGGGAAGACGAAGGTCGACACGTTCTATGGCGCAAATAAAATAAAATGCCGAAAAAGAAAGGTTCAATGGTGGGGGAAAAATTAAAAAGAAAATCAATTTGAATTCTGAAATTTTGAATTCAAATTATGTTTTTCGCAATCACGAACTGCGACAGGACCCTACTCATTGGAGTTATTGTTTCTAGAAACGGCTCCTGTCCCCCCAAGAATGCCTATCCTCATGGGCGGTTACGTGTGCATAATTGTGTGTGTGTGTGCGTATACCTGTGTGTACGCACGTAGGCGTGTGTGAGTGTATGTGTTTGAAGTCATGTGTTTGTATGTGTGTGAGCGTAAGTGTGCGTAGGACATGGACGCCTCCAACCAGGAGAAGCGGATAGCTCAGGGCCGGGGGACAGCCGCGCCTGCAGATGCCGGTGGTGCTGGTGTGCCTGGTCCAAGCTGAAAAAGGAACCAAACGCCAAGGACGGTGAAATAAAAGCAAAAAGCATTCGCGATTGCTCAAAAAAAAAAAAAAAAGAAGGCGCACTGGTTCGAGGGCGTAAAAAACGAAGATGCACAGATTCAAGAGCGTAAAAAAAATGAAAGAAAAAAAAAAGAAACGAAGTCACACAAATTTGAGGGCGTAAAAATAAATAAATAAATAAATTTAAAAAATTCTAATAAAAAAATTTAAAAAAAAAACTACAAATCGAAGAGAAATAATAACTTCTATGGTAATTTTAATATTGATTTTTTGATTGCTTTTTATACTTTTTTTTAAATATTAATAATAATTGCAGTAATTGTTCTTTGCATTTAAATATCATTACTAGTAAATAAATTACTTCTTTTTTTAATTGCTCTTTCTTTCTTTATTTCTTTTATTAAATATATATATAAATAAAAATCTTACCGATCCGCGAATTTTTTTCTGATCCGCGGGTAAAAAATTGTTGACAAACGCAGATTTAAATTAATTAAATATTTAGCTATTAAATTCGCATATCTTCGACAGATGGCATCAGCAAAGGTACGGACTGGACTCATTTGCGTTACGTTAAAAGCAGTTAAAAGCTAGAAGTTGATATAATAGTGGAATTTAGTATTAAGGAGGCATTACTTAGGGAGAGCACATCCTCTGATACGTCACCTGACCGCAAAAAACCAATCAGATTGCGCTGTCTTCATCCTGGTCTTTATACAGGACTAAAATCAACCTCCAGTATAAAATTTCCTGTACGGGATAGGCGGATGAATACCGGATTGACTGATTCCAGTTTCTCGCGCATTTTAGATATATATTCATCGAATGGGAGATAGATCGTGGGCGCGCATCACATTTGGAAGTGGTGCCTGGAAACACAGAGGAGAGACGTCAGGTATGCTTTGCAGTTAACCTCTCAGAGCTTTAGATCGAAAGGATTGCTTGATCGGCTTAATTGTAATACGTTACATGGCGGCAAGTGATGGAACGTTGCTTCTCCGATTATAAGTAATAAGCAAAATAAAAAAATGGGAGTTAAAAATACAAAATGCTCGCTTCTGACAGATTATTTTTGCACTTAGGGAATACATCCAGCTGTCCAATCTGTGTTCCTAAAAAATTAAAATTTTCCATACACATCTGTTTGCCCTTCCTTTTGAGTCATACGAAATATCATACAAGAGTACCATGAGCAATATGTATAAACAATTGAAAAAAAAAAGGCAACCTCTACATTCGGAGGAATAAAACGAGAACGTCAGCATTTCATAACCCATATCGATTGATATAAAATAATAAAATAAATAATTTACGAACAGCGGAAGTAAGACTTACATTCCGCTTTTAATTCGAAGCAATAAAATTTCGATTCATCTCATGCAGAAGTGATGAACCACAATGTTTTGAAAGTTGACCGAGTAGACGTACAATTACTCCCCCTGTATACTCTCAAAATTTTTTTCAGACAAATAGCGTATACCCTCAAGCTTCAAAAACTTTCATTTATAATTCAGGTTCTATCAGCACATTTTTAACTTTTCCTAAGGCAATAAATAATATTCTGGGGCTGCATGATTTTATAGAAAATTCCTCGATATTTTGCATGCATTGTTACGCTCATATTTTAAGTGTAGTTATTCCTCGCTTCTTCGCGCTTCGACTTTCGCGGCTTCTTCACTACATCGCTGATTTTTCTGGATTTTTTTTTTTTTTTTTTCAACATAGTAATTAGCCTTTTTAATGCGTTCGTGTAAAAGTTTTATACGTAATACCTTTAATGAGGATAAATGTAGAGGAAGAACGGGGGTATATACGGTCACTAACTGACAACTAATTCATCATCGAACAAGTTAAGCTATTTTCATAGATTAGCAGTCTTAGTGTGTAAGAACTGCACGTGTGTGTGTAGTTTATTTCCCAATAATTAACAATGTGATATCTATTTCGTCTAATATGTCTTATTTATTCCTATTTTTCGCAATGTATCAAGTAACACAAATGTAATGGTGGCTAAAGGAGCTGTTTCATGTCTATGTTAAAAACCTATATAAGTTGTCGTAAGTAAGTTTTCTGCGCTCTAATTAGGAAAATATTCGGTATATAAATACAGAATCCTACTTCGCGGAAATTCAGTTATCGCGGTATAGTCTGGAAAAAATCGCGTTAAAGGAGGGTTGTTTATTTAATGAGAGTACTATTTTTGAAAAACGTATGGCACATCATCTAATACTTTTTCTGGGCCTCTTTAAGTATGCAATCTAAGAGTGACACAAGATAACTCTCTGAGAGTTAAAACCATAATAAATTATTTCCATAATTTCAAAACAGATGATTTAACGCCTGCAAAAATTTAGAAAATGATTCTTTTAGTGGTCCAACAGCAATGCCCTTTGTGACGTGCTACTTTCCACGTAGCCCTACCGCTGGCCGACCTTGATAGATCACATATGATTCACGTACATCGCCGTCCAGTCTGAGCAGTGAATAGACTGGAACACCGTTAGGTCCTTTGGCAGTATCGCACCTTTTGAAGGCCGATTACCATGGTCGCATTTTAACTTATGCCGAGTGCAGTAGGAGGGTGCAGTCCTTTGTGCAGTCTTTGGACAAGCAAATCAAATCTCCTCCTGATTTGGCTACGACCGAAGTGCAAAGAAACCGACCAATTAAAAAAATTAATTACTGTTTAAATCTTTCACGGCCGGCGTCAATATGGGGAGTTAACAATTCCGGGTTTATTGGCCGTGGTCTAATTGGAGTAGAAATTCCAGACGCTTCGGCTAGCTTTGCTGCAGCCATCATCAGTGGTTTGAGTTTGGTGAAACTGATGGAGATAACATTTCCGGGCTTATTGGCCGTGATCTGATTGGAGTACTCAGTCTCACAAAAACTCAAACTACTGATAATGGCTGCGGCAAAGCAAACCGAAACGTTTGGACTTTCTACTCCAATTATACCACGGCCAATAAGCCCTGAAATGTTATCTCCCCATAAAAAAATTAATGTTGACCCGGGCACACCTCTTGGTAAGTTCCTGTGAAAGAAAATTTTTTGATCGAGGAGACAACGTTACTACTCCGTGATGTGGAGTATACAAAAATACCTGCTTTCTCGCTTACCTGGGGTGCGGAGCAATTGCTTACAAGTTTCGGAACTGTGTACCAGAGGCATAACTGCGCCGTTTCATCATTTACATACGAACTGTGCGCAATCTCGGAAAGTTCTCCGTTTGAGGCAATGTGTCAATAAAATATCACGTATATTAATTTCGGCAAACGAAAGTCTGACATATTGCAATAGTAATCGCAAAAAAAAACACTATAAATAAGAGTTAATTTCTTTAATTTTTTGGTTAAATATTCACATTGATTGAACTTATTTAAATATTCCTTTCATTTTCTCACAGAAGGAAAATATTTATCTGCTTTGAATTTGTTTGCAGATTGACAATTGAGTATCTTTGCTTGAGCCCGAGCCCGAAATCTATTTTCGGTTCTAGAGCCCGTGTCCGCTTCGGGCCCGGGCTGAGCCCGTCACATCTCTACTGATTAGTGAATAGACTGGACACCGTTAGGTCCTTTGGCAGTGTCGCACCTTTTGAAGGCCGATTACCATGGTCGCATTTGAACTTATGCCGAGTGCACTGGAAGGGTATAGACTTTGTGCAGTCTTTGGACAAGCAAATCAAATCTCTTCCTGATTTGGCTACGACCGAAGCGCCATTAACCGACCAATTAAAAAAATTAATGTTGGCATGGGCACACCTCTTGGTAAGTTCTGGGTGAAAGAAAATTTTTTGACCGACGAGACGACGTTAGTTTTTCGTGATGTGGAGTATAAAAAAATACCTGGTTTCTCGCGTACCTGGGGTGCGGAGCATTTGCTTACAAGTTTCGGAACTGTGTACCATAGTCATAACTGCTGTTGTGCCGTTTCATCATTTACATACGAACTGTACGCAATCTCAGAAAGTTCTCCGTTTGGGGCAATGTGTCAATAAAATATCACGTATATTAATTTCGGCAAACGAAAGTCTGTAAATATTGTAACTACATGAAAATACCCCAGACTTCATGAATAAATTTTCAGTCCATGTAAACTGTATTTTGTAGTAAGTTACCGCCCTCTCCAGCTCACGTGATTCCTATTCCGGGCTGATGAGTGCTAAAAAGCACGAAACTGCAGTCCTCGGATGGAATAACTGAGCTGGCGGTGCATTTTAAGCATGTAAACTGTATTATTACTTGGCAAAGTACGTGTACCACTAACTTTACGACTACGCCACAGTATTCAAAAGGCTAAACAATCCTTGTTGATTTTTCAGAGTGTTTTCAAGAGGGTTGTTCTTTCACAATGGCATAAATAAATGGTTACAAATTATGAACCCTAAAGCAGGAGTAATATTAAATCACACAAGCGGATAAATTTAAGCATTTTATTTCCTTCTTGCTAATGTTAAAAAGTTACTTTAGTAAGAAGAAACACTTTAAAAAAGGAATAAAAATTTAAACAATAATTTACCTAGCTATTACATTTTTTAGAAAGTCTTTTTTTTTTTTTTTGGTTTTGCCTTACTGTAAAAATCCCCACAAACTAATCAGATATGAATTTTATAAGTCAATGTTTCAAATGTAATTATCCTAAATAATCCTTTACAGTTTTTTGTTATTATTTTATTTTATTTTATTTATTTATTTATTTATTTATTTTGGTCATCTGTAATCGAATTTATCATTTACTAGGCCATGAAGCAAACCGGCCGGGACAACGAGATTTTGTCCGAAAACCGGGAATGTTCGGTCAAATCGGGACGTCTGACAGGCCTTACCTTTATGTCACAGAGTAAAAACTTGTAAACAAAGTTTTAAAAAATATCGAATGCAAACATTTACAAAACTTGCGTACAAGTATTTCGGGGTTGCAAGGAAGCAAGCCCCTTTACAGCATGAAAAATATTATATTTCGAAGAGAAATTGAGTCACACAATAAACAGCAAGACAGAGTAATATTTTATTATCGTTATAGAAAGTGAACGACATATAATCGAATAACTTTGTAGATGATGTAGTGATTTCATTCACAAATAACTTTACGCAGTGCAACGAGTTGAAAAAAAATCATGATCGCCATCTATTGACAAGTAGAAGAAACATAAATATTTTTGGATAAATATTATATCGATGAAGGAAAAAAGTAAAATTTAGTTGAACTTTGAAAGCAATGAAAGATATTTATAGTTTTATAATTTGGGAAGAGTTCGATATCGTAGACATTTGGCTACTTTTTCAAAGTTCGCCAAATTTTTTGGTGCCAAACCCTAGGGGTTGTTTTTTTTTGGACTTCCGATGTAAACAAAGCGAAAACGTATGTTTTTTTTTACTCACTCTTCGGGAAAATGCAATCAAATGGGGATTTTGACACTTCAGAAGTGAATTTTTTTTTGCAAAAAAAAAGATTTTTTAATGAGAAAGTCAAAACTTTTCAAAATCGCCTTTTTTTCAAAAACCAATATAGCTATGTCAGTATTACAATTTTAATCAATGAAATAATTGGTAAAATGGGTTCAGTTAGGAATTAATCCAACAAGCATACACTTTTTATTTAAAAAAAAATCTTGAAAAAATAGCTAATTTGCTCACTTTTTTGGAAGTTACACATAAAAGGGAAGAGTAAGTAAAAAAACACTTTTTCTCTTTGTTTACACAGAAGAGAAAAAAAAAAAACAAAAAACCTCTTGGGTTTAACACCAAAAAATTTGGCAAACTTTAAAGCTAGGGATTCGGTTGGGTTAGCTAATCAGAGTATTTCAAGCTAACCGTATCCAGTTCACGGGACGAGGACCCACCCCAGCGGTGTGAACCATATTTTTATAGCATCACAAATTATGAAATAAATGACAAAAACAATAAACCTCGTGCAAAATGAAATAATACCAAAGAAATAACCTATTATTTTAACAAATCGGCACGGTAAAACATTGCATTTAGCCTAAAACCACGCTGACAAAAATAATAAACCTGGTGCAAAATGAAATAATACCAAAGAAATAACCACCTATTATTTTAACAAATCGGCATGGTAAAACAATGCATTTAGCCTAAAACCACGCGGTCAAAACACTAAATATCCATTTTAATCAGACAAATCATGGAATAAATGACATTAAAATAATAAACCTGTTGCTAAAGAAATAATACCAAAGAAATAACCTATTATTTTAACAAATCGGCATGGTAAAGCAATGCATTTAGCCTAAAACCACGTCGTTAAAAAACTAAATATCCATTTTAATCAGCACAAATCATGAAATAAATGAAGTAAAAATAATAAACCTGGTGTAATGGAAAATAATACCAAAGAAATAACTCATTATTTTAACAAATCGGCATGGTAAAACAATGCATTTAGCCTAAAACCACGCGGTTAGAAAACTAAATATCTATTTCAATCAACACAAATCATAAAATAAATGACATAAAAATAATTAACCTGGTGCAAAAGTAAGTAATACTAAAGAAATAACCTATTATTTTAACAAATCGGCATGGTAAAACCATGCATCTAGCCTAAAACCGTGCGGTTAAATTAGAAACCATAAAATAGAATTAAATATGGACATTTAAAGCAACAAAGTAATAAAATTCGGTGCAAGAGAACATAAATCGAGTAAAATTATTGTTTATGAAAAGAAAAAAACGGGTTTAAGACCAGTTAAGATCGGCACGTGCATTGAAAAAGTGATAAAATGATTGAAAAAAATGCAGGTTAAACCAAAATGCAGCGCAAATAAAAATTTTATGAAAATGATAAAAATTGTTTAAAAATAATAATAATAAAAACAGTAGTACTCACGGCTTTTGTGGCAAAATATGTAGAGCATGATTGCGCGTTGCACATCGCTAAAACGGTTAGCGAGCTGGGGGGTGGAGAGGAGAGGAAGGAAGGGTGCATACATGTTTCTTGCTTTAATGTCATCTGTTGTACTTAAACTTTGTCATACGAGATTGCTTATTTGGCCTCTGCTGAACATAAAGCACGAAAAAAAATAAATAAATAAATAAATTAAAAAAAGAAAACTTAATTTGAATTTTGACATCTTGAATTCAAAATATGTTTTTCGCAATCACGAATGTGTGTATTTAGGCGTGTGTGTTTGTGTGTGGGGGTATGTGTGTTTGTGTGTAAGGGTATGTGTATGTGTGTGTATGCATGTGTGTTTGTGTCTGTATGCTTGCGTAAGTGTGTGGGTAGTTGTGTGTATGAATGTGTGGGGGGGATATGTGTATGTGTGTAGGCATATGTGTTTGTGTCTGTGTGCAGGCATGAATGTGTGGGCAGTTGAGTATGTATGCGCGTGCGTGTAGGACATGCATGCAACCTTGAGACGGCTTTCGCTATAGGAGCAGCATCGTGAGGAGCCCGTCGACGGTGATGCTGCGGAGGGTGGCGGTGGGAAAATAAAATCAAAGGACATCAAAACAGTCAAATGAGAACAATAAGCAATCGTGATTGCTCAAAAAATCCAACGCTTCACTATTGTTAGTGAGGAACTCAAAACGTGTTTCTTCAAATGGCTCAAAAGCTCATTTCTGCAGATACTACGCTTTACCTTGCCACGGCAGTATAGTTCAGCTATATATATATATTTTTTTTTATTTAAATCTTTGTTGGTAGTACAGATAATTATTTTTTGTTTATAAATGAATCTATTCGTTTACCGATACAATGATTTGCCCCGGCTTCGTTTCAACATCCCATTTTTTTTCTTATGTTACATTTATTGTATTAGAACTTTCTTCGCACAAATCACAATTCAAATTATTTATAAGAGGCGCTGCAGTCTTCGGCTATTAGAGTAATAGAAAATTTGGCTTCAATTTGCTAACAAACAATCACAAAGTGACATTTTTCACATCCTGTTACTTTCAGAGTCTCAGTTAGTCTTGGTTTAACGAACCAACACAATTCGCAAACTTCTTGCATGCGGTTTGTAAAGATATAGCAGCGTAAAAAGTTGCTAGGAGACACTTTTATAAACACTACCAGTTTTTAAAGTAGTTCATTTAATTATAAGATGAAGTTGCTGCTCCCATCGATGTCGTTTATGTCTTTCCTTGCAGCATTTCACGTTGAGCGTTCGATCTTCCCAGACCGGGCGTGTTGAAGCAATACATGCTACCTCACAGTAGCCGACATAGAGGGAAGCGTTGTTTAGGCCATCATTACCATCAAGGGTGAATCAACAGTAGTATTTTCCAGGTTAAGCTGGAATGCTGTTAGAATTGTTAAGACAGGTGATAATTTCTGAAGCTATTTGTAAAAACATTTCCAGGAAGCAACATGTAGTTTTAAAGCACAATGCTTTCTTCGACTCTAAAGATCTTTTAAAGAATGTATGTACAACAATAGGGAAGTATTCGATTTTCTAATTTTATTTTTATATGATAGAGTAGCATACACGAACATCATCTGGGAAAAAATTTTTACGATACGATACTATTACTTTTTTTAAAATAATTTTTTAAAGTTCACGCGCGAGTGACGTCATTTGCTTGTAAGTCCTTTGACTGACGTCACTGCCGCGCTGCGAGGCGGCGGGGTTGGCTAGGACAAAGAAGTGCTTGGCGATCTTTGGGGGAAGGCGCGGGAAAACAAGAGCCTTCTAACAGCAGCGCGCATAAAAGGCTAGTGAAAATCCTTTGCTGTCTGTAGGGTTTAATGCATTCTGCGATTGTTTTTGATTTCATTTTCTTTGTCATGGCTAGTAGAATCAATTACAAGTATTGCTTCGTTCCTGGATGCGTATCTACATCTAAAAAAACTCCTCACAAGCGATTTGTTATTGTTCCGTCCCAGCAGGATCTTCGAAAGAAGTGTTTTCAAGTGTGTTTATTAATTAAAATTTGAAAATGAAAATTTGCACTTCATTTTAATTAAAAACTATGTCAAGTGAGAAATACAGTTTGAAATATATGTTCATAAATGAATGTTTAATAAGTATATGAGATATTTTTAAAAAAATGCAAGTAAACAAAGTAATTTAAACCCTGCACAATAAACTTAAATAGAAAGTAATAGATGCATTACTATTTCCATTTTAATAACAATGCAAAAACTATTAATACTTTCTTTTTAACATTCAAACTATCTTCAAATATATACAAATATATCTTTCTATATATACAAGACCTTTCTCACATGCAAAAAGGTACTTATTTTATGAAATGAACACCATTTTCAAATTTATTATTTTTATCAAAAGAGCAAAAAAATATATTTTTCCTTTTTTTGCTAAGTTGCACAAAAACTCAAGGATAATTAACATGTATTAATGGATTTAAAACAATTTTCCACAAAAAAAAAAGCAGATCAACTTTTATTGCTAACAAAGCGAAAATTTTTCATGCAAAAACTGCTCTAAAACTTAGTATTGGAATCACTTGCAGTAGGGTTGTTACAAAATGCGCGCCTCATTAAAAACCGCCAAGTAAGAACTGGAATAGAGCTCTTACATTGTAATTTATATATTCAGATAAAAAAACCATCGACACAGAAATGGAAATGATCAATCTTGATAAGGGAAACTAATGCGAATAATATGAACTGCAAACATAGACGGATATATACGTACAATTTTAAAGAATAACAATGGTGAAACTTTGTTGTTTCAGTCCCCGTACTTCTAGGACATTAAATCTCTCGTCCTTTCGAAAAAAATCAAACACCATGAATGACTTTACTTGAGGAAGGTTATTGGATTGACCTTTCGTGAATCCTAGCTCCATGATGGAAAAAATGCTGGTTAAAGGCTTTAAAAAGGCTGAAAAAGACAGTGCTATTTACCTCCTGGTAGGCGCAACACGGCATGGAAATGGAGCTCTGATCGGAACAGGGAAATGACGTCAGTTGCTGACGTTTTAGGCCACACCTCTTTTTTGCGCATCGCTCTTTAAAAAATTCATAAAAAATCAATCGTTGGTTTTAAAAATCCGGCCATGGTGAATTTTTGTGTTTTGTAAGCCTGTTAACATTGTGCAATAGTTAAAATTGGAATATTTGATAGTTTGATACTTCCCTATTGGGGAATTAGATGCACCACCTGATTCATACACAATTGTTTCTTGTTCTTAGGGTTAGAATTTTCCTCTCTCGTCTTTTGCTCTATAATTCAGAACTAGTTTAGTAAAGACTTTTCCTTCAATATTGTAAAAATCAAGAAAAAAAAATTGTATATGTTATGCGCACAAACATTCATATATCGCTTTCCAGGACTGTTCCTTTAATATTGTGGGAAAAAAGTATATCGTCGCCTCAGAGCAACAGTTAGATATCTAATCCCAGAAATAACACTAAGATATCTTACTGTTGCTCTGAGGCGACGATATCTTATATACACAAACATTAATACTTTTACTTATATCGCTTCCCGAAAACAAAATTGACACAGCGGGGGGAAAAACCAGCATAGGCGAAAAGCAATGTTTGACGGAATGCTAATTTTCACTGATTTGTTCTCAAACACTGAAATTTGCGCAAAAATTTATTACGTTATATATTTATATACTGTTTTTTTTTTTTTTTTTTTTTTTTTTTAGTCTAAAGAAATACGTATCGCATATTTGAAATACGAACAGTCTTCTGCTAAACTATGGAATTGTAATAGTGTGTGTCACTGCTGATACCGTTTATACGTCACCACACACCTTCCGAATTTTGTGGTAGTCAAAAATTAGAACATTTTTTCTAATTTTTCAGATGTGTCACTTCTGTTCTGTGAGCGTAACATACATTATTTGATCTTGAGATACTATTTGTTAATAGTTAAAGAAAACGCATCCGTCCCGTGTTAAGAGAAAATTGCTATGTTTTTTCTGTACATCATGATAATAGCGGTAAAATTTTTATTTTACCACTTTACCAAATTTTAATTAAAACTAATAGGCTGGCCTGAAATCTGACATGCACATAAGCAGGGAGGGTAACTTTCCCTTCCTGGGCAGCGCATTTAAATTCATTCTCTGACTCTAGTTTTTTTTTTCTTTCAAACAAATTTTTATTGTTCGCGGAAATACACTATTTATTCATTTATTTGGTCCTATTGCCTCCATCTTATATTATTTCACAAAACATAATGTGCAGCATAAAAGGCAATTCAAATATTCAAAGTTCAAACTGAAAACTTTCTTATTTTTTTTCCCCCATAACAAACTATGATTTGCAAATAAACTTAGAACAATTCCCCGGGAATGGTATCCCACCCCCCCTTCCCACAACGTGAGTCATAATTTGGGAAAATGTTTGTGTGCCAGGTTGTTGTTGAACAATGCTTTTATTAAACTGTATGTCAAATTTTTTAAGTAATATAAATATGGATTTCACACACATTCTATTTAGGATCTCCCCCCCCCCCTCTGCAAAAATCTAAATGGTGAGCACCCTACGCTTTTTTACATTAAAGTGCTTGATCAGTTATTTTACATCTATTATTTTTAAGCTAATTTTAAAAAACGTAAGCAGTGGTTCACCCTGAACTTACTTTACGTTCAAAGGTTATTTTTTACTTTTTAGTTCATTTTGCTTCACGAGCGTGCTCATTTAGTTTTTTAAAACTGTATTATACATTATTTTTCTTGCTCCCTTTTAGTTTTTACGTGCTCGGCACAAATCCACGGAAAAGCCGTCATTTCATTTTATCCCTCTCGACAGCTCATGTATTAAAGTTTTAAATTTCAAAGGTAATGAACAAAGTTTTTTGACAACAATTTCAACAGAATTGTGTTCATTACCCCTTGAAATTACTATTTGATGTAAAATATATGACATGACATGTGTGCGGGACAAATTGTCCATTTCTTCATGTAATGGCGCCTTAACACGTCCTTAACATGCGTATTGAATTACTGAGGCATGAGATGCAGCTTTCAGTTTTTTAATTTCTATTTTTATATTTCAGGAGCTCAACTTTATCTATATATATATAATGAGTCTGGTCAGTTTGCAGCAAACACTCTCCGTCAGGAATCTTTAATAAAAATCTTTACATTAATATATATTTCTAAGGCATTAACAAATGATGTAAATTTAAATTATTTATTCAATAAAATGAAAGAATCTTGATAAAGTAAAAACGTAGGGGGAAGCTCTTTTATTCAGATTTCAATAGACGATTTTTCAAAGCATGTGAAGATTTTGAAAGTGTATACTGTATTTTTTTTTTTAAAGAATGTAGGCATATTGCTTCAGTTGTCATTATTGTTAATGTATTGCTGTTCTTTTGCATACTCCCTATTCAGAATACGCTTTTTTTTTTCCACCTGACTGAATTTTTATAGACCTCTGATCGGAGAAGTTGAATTAATAATACAAATCAAATCACTAGGGAGAGGGAGAGTAATTGTTACAAAGTAATCCGACTTTCCGAATTCTGTACCAGCGAAAGCAATAAATTTCCCATTCAGGTTCATGGTTATTCTAAAACAATTGCGATGTACTTATAATGTTAAAATGAATGAATTAGTATCGCTCGGCTTTCATTTTTGCTATTAGAAATACAGTGCACTTCCAATATCCTTGCTGTTCACAAGAAATATGATAATTTATATAGTAGAATGAGGCTTGTTAGCACAAAAAAATAGGACTTTTTTATTTTGAGGAGAGGGCGGCGTCCCTTTTTCGCCGAGGACGGCAAAACTGCTGGAAAGCTAAAAACCCTGGTGATAACGATCTATTAGCCGGTCTATAAATCGCGATTCTAATCTCAGCTCTGTAAAAATTATATATTTAGACGCTTTTCCTACAAGTTTTGCCACGGTTTTATCAACAATGATTTTTGAAACTGGAAAAAATGATAATAATAAAAGGTAATTAATTGATGTTTTCAAGATGAGATTTTTTCTGCTTTTTTCGAAATTAAGACGACATTCAATAATATGCACATGTATTGCACCGTAATGAACTCAAAATAAATTCTACTTACATTTCATTTCTTTTCGCCTACAAAACTCATACTGATATAGCTACAGTAATGTAAACCCCTACAAAATTGAGATTATTCTAAATTCGAGGAGGGGGGGGGGGAATCTCATGCTTGGAAACAAATTTTCTCTTTTGCCAACTTTTTTTAGGGTTATTTTGGTGCGTAGAGGAAAAAGAGCCGGGTAAGGAAAAAAATGGGAGGAGGGGGGGGGGCAAATGTCTGAAACACACATAAATGAACTTTCTTTTTTTGTATCAAAATACCGTTACTAGTCCTAAGGATGACTGGAGGACGTTAAATATGCTCGAAGTGACAAAGTCCTCCAACTCAAACGATACCTCTTCGGGTACTAAGTACGCTTTCCAATTAGGAGGCATTGGAAGGAGCTAATACGGTGGGATCCCGGGATCCCGTGGGATTAACTTAAATTTTTATTTAAATTTTAGTGTCAAATAGAAAAAGTTGTGCTCTTTAGGTGTGATTGCTTTGCTACCTGAAGTAATAATATTCTCGAATTCCGTACACCGTTTGTCGAATATTGTAAAGTCACATAGCAGTTAGCAACTATCGATTGTCTGATACGCAAAAGTGTGCCCTTCTTTTCATATGGGACGGGTAGGGATTTTTGCGAAAAAAAAAAAAAATGCGGTTAATTGAAACGCGTGCTATAGCTCCACTGCAGTTGGTTTTGCAGAAATTAAATAAGTATGGACATTTAGCAAAAGCTGCCGATAAACTTCATGACCTTCTAAAATAGATTTTTCTTTTCTTATGGGAGTCATGCTTGGCTTTTTGCTCAAGAACAGCAAATTTCTGACAGAAAACCATGTCTATATGTTGTAGGTATTGCTGTATCAGATTTAACTTGCATTGAGATAAGTTTCCAATCCCGCGCGGAAATCAGCCCCGCGGGATTTCGGGATTTTAAGGTGCCATTCCCGAGGGATCCCGGGATCTCGCAGGATTGACTTTACTTTTCCAAAAATTTAGTTTTAATTTTAAATAGAACAAGTTGTGCCTCTTAGGAAAGACTGCTTTTGTTACTTAAAGTAATAATTTTCCCGAATTCCGTAAACCTATTGTAGAGCACTACAAAGTCAGATCCCAAACAGCAATTCTTGTTTGGTACGAAACGTGCGCCCTAATAAAGTCCAACGCGTCAAAGTATTGTTCGTATGGAATGAGACAGGATTTTTGTTCAAAAAATAATGCGCTTGACGAAAACACGCGATGTGGTTCCAGTGCAGTTGGGTTGAATAACTGTGGACATTTAGCAAAAGATTCCCACGGCAGTTTAACATTACAAGTGGAGACATTATATATTGAATAAAATTCAACTACATTATTTGTACCAAAGTTCATGAAGATCGGCTGAACCGTCTAGGCATGGGCGCCCATATACAAATTTGAAAGGGGAGGGGGCTCAAATATTTTCCCCGCGGTTTACTGGATATTTTCCACGGGCGCAGACCGATTTCATTGCAGATGAGAGTCATTCAAATTCGACATTTTTAATAACTTATTCATTAAAGGCTAGAGAAGAAATGTTTTTACATTTTTGCAAAGAAAAAAGTACTTAAAGGAAGGAAGGAAGTTCTAATTTCAAAGGAGGGGGGGGGGGGTTACTCGAGCCCCTTCTTGCCCTCCATATATGGGCGCCCTTGGGTCTAGGCGCTATGAGCGTAACAGAGATCCATATATTCAGAGACACGGACTTTAAGCTTTGTTATTATTAAAGAAGTGTAGAAATTATACATTGAATAAAAGTACAGCTGGTCGATTGATGCAAATAATAAAGATTGAAAGCCCTGCACAAACAAAATAAGAATGTTTTAATGAAATTATGACATTTCATGGCCTATATAATATCACATAAATATTTCGATTTCGTACTTATTGTATTCAAATTATGTTCATTGTCTTATTGATAACGATCTAATAATATTTATCCACGTTTCAAATTTCAACATGCCTAGAAAAAAGGAAGTCAGATGAACTAGTTTCGTGATTTTTCTGAAACAGACAGGAAAGAAATTGTTGTACTAGTGAACTGTTGTACTAGTGAACAGATATTTGTCTCACTGTTCCCACTTACTGGCGGAACAGTGAGACAAACTACATTCGGTACTTTTTTTTTTCGTTTGTATGAATTCGTAGTTTTTCTACATCCACTTTTATGATGCCTTTTAAAGTGACAAATATTGTACCTCAATTATTTAAATTTTAGGGGAAAATAATGGGGTTCAGTGTTTTGGTGCGAGAGGAAGCTACCACCGTAAAAGAGGGTGAGAATGGTTTGAAGGGTGAGAATGATACAAACCTTAAGTTTGACGTATTAAGCGTTAGTAGTGCATTCTGGGCTACCTCAGTTTCAATAGGAACTATTACGCAACCTTCTCTGGTGATGAGAAAGTTGTTATGACTATCAAAACGGCCAGTCAGACGAATAACCTGGTGATTGTGAATTTATTTGTTCTGAGCAACTGGTGCTACGTGTTTGCCGGTAGCTCGGAAATTCACGTTGCTGGACTTACAGTGCAGAAGAAATTACAATTTCGTAAGTGCCTTTCGCTTTAATGTTGCATAAAGAAAGTTCCCTCTAATTTGCATCCAAAAGTAAAATATTTTGATGTTACTACAATTACAGAAGCGTTAAGTGTACAGTTTGGAGGGTGAGAGTGGTACAGTAATTAATCGAAGTTTCGGAGGTGCCTTGGGTTATCAGGGAAAAAAGTCCCCAGGAAAAATCACGGGTGTAGATGCAAGTGAGTTTGAAGTTTCAACAATGTTGCAGCGAGGTAAGTATTGGCAGTGGCCTGAAAAAGATCATAAGATTTGGTATCCGTCTTCAAAAATTATGAAGAAAATAAAGTCTTTGTTTTATCTTGATTTTATGATGTACCTGACTCTCCAAAGTTTAATTTTCAGCATAGCTTACATCTACTACTCCTCCGTTACATTATAAGAGAGGTAGAGTATGGTATAAACCACCAAAACCTATATGAAAACGTTGAAACATTTGCTGTGCCATTCTCACCCTCAATGAGAAGTAAAAAGAAAAACTGCTCTGGAGGGGATGTGGGTAAAGTTTCAAATTATTTCAGGGTCGGAATCGAAATCCAAAGTCCTAAACTATAATAATAACGTAACTTCATTTTTTTTTTCGAATGAATGTTGAGTAATACAGTCAGAAATGTACTAAAACTGTACCATAGCCACCCGCTTCTAAGGTACTAGGTTTAGGTGTTGACAATATGATTCTAGTGCTGAGTATCATAATCACTGAGTGTTAGGAGGGGAGGGTGAGGTTCTAGTGCACAGAGTAATATACAGGCGTCCCTCGTATTACACGGTACTTTTATAACACGGTTTTGATATTACACGGTACGAAACTTGAATTTAATGCTTCACGGTTTTGATATTACACGAATGTTATATATATAAAAAAGATTGTATTTCATTCTTGTTTAATACATTCTGTTAACGGTTGATTACTCTAATGACTTTTTACTTTGTTTTTATGAAACTTGGTTTCGTTATAACACGGTACACATCTCTTGATTTACATTATTTCTGAGTCTCGTATAACACAGTTTCGATATAACATGAAACACGGTTTCGATATAACACGATACATCTTGTATAACCTGATATTTCTTATCCATATACATAATTAGTATTAAAAATAAGTAAAAATGTCATTTAAAAAAAAGTCTCGTATAATACGGTTCCGATACTACATGGAACGAATTAACCGTCTTATACGAGGTTCGCCTGTACGGTGCTTTAGCCGCATCTGCTTACTAAATAGCGAACGGAGCTTCCAACGGGAAAAGGTCACGGGTTCTGCAACATTCACACTGCGTCCGCACATCCGTTAACAACGTATACTTTTCTGCCTAAAACCTGTTTTCTGCCGACGTTGCCATGACAGCAAGCTGTATTGTGCGGGATCCGTCAACGTGCCTAGAAGACAGATATCTGACGGCTCTGACGTCCGTAGAGTTGGGAGTTGCATTTTATTGGTCTGTACGAGATGAGCGCTTTCTCGCTATTTTGTGAGAGTATCGACATGTGCTTTACGCGTGTTCGAATGTATGAATGCTTCCCCCTGTTCGGAAAACGTAAGTGTGTCCGCTTGACGTGGCGAACGTGATGTGCGGACGCTGTTTGAATGTTGCTTTCGTCACCAAACGCTGTTCACATGATCGTCACAAGTGGGACATGTGTGCACACGACAGAAAAAAATAACGAGTCTCCCCCTTCCCCGACTTGTCTTCAATCTTTGAGCAAAGCTATTATCACAATTCCGTCCCAAATTTTCGGACAAATCCCCTCCCCCCTTTTTTTGTTTTTATAATAGGTCCCAATGAGAGGCTCAGCAAGGGGGTGGGTGGGAATGAACTACTAGAACACCTTTTTTTTTTCCTTGCCATGCTGCCCATCCTAATATAATAATAAATGTACATTCAACACAGGTTTGCCCATCCCCTTGAAATACTACGGAACATCTCCTCAAAGAAATAAACTTCGATAGTGTACTGAGAGTGTAAAACAGCACTTTTTAAAGTAAATGAGAGAGGATGTATAACACAGGGTCGGGGGAGTCAGTTTCGAGGAAGGTTTTAGAGCACATTTTGCGCGAAATCTATACGATCGATAACATTTCATTTCTTTCGTGAAATTCTAATGATTTTTGTTTTAATAGGTTTTTTAAATGAATGGGGATGCTTTAAGGCCATGAACATGAGCGAATGTAAAATATGACTATCTTTTGAATGAAAGAAAAAGTAAGTTTATCAAGAATACAAGAAAATAAAAAAATACATTACGTATTGCGAAAAGAAAGCAACTCCTGAAAGCTATTGTAAAGACGCATATATTCATATGCATTACTGAGAAATATTTATTTGAATATTTCACCTAAAGAATCTGTTGGACTGACCTCACATGCAACGTAGCGCCAGCTGTAGGAAGTTAAGAAAAAATGCATTATGGCAAAAAAAAAAAAAGAATAATGTATTATAACAAGAAAAACAACTCTTCAAAGCAATTGTGAAAGCATATGCGTTTTTCTGAAATATTAATTTTAAAAATTAATCCAAAAAAAAAAAAAACCCTGATTTAGTTATATGTAGGCTGTATCGCCACAGTTTATTGTTCGAATCTGCTAGACATGAAAAATCTATCTTTAAACTATAGCCGCTAGAATAGTTAGAAAAGAACAAAATAAAGCAATATTCTTCAACAATATTGGTTACAAATCGAGCGGATATTACCAATAAACGCCAAATGAATTAGATAATACTTCAAAACATCAGTTTCTGGTACCGAATAAAGGTACCCCCTTTCCTTTTGTCCAGACTCGTCACCCTGTGACTTCCACATCTAGTTCAACAAAATTAGAATTCTGACCGCTACAGAAAGAAAAAGTTTTTGCAATCATTGGAAACGCTAATGATGTTCAAAATAGTTTTATAAGGCAAATAACGCAAAAACAAAACAAAATGTTTCAGAAAACGATGTACAAATGCACCCTTCTCAATGCAAAATATGTTTGATAAACCAACCAGTATTCAATATCCGTGTTTTTACAAATCTTATATAATTAAAAACTGAGCGTATCTGTGTATGTACCTATCTATGTATCCATGTCCGAGTTACTTCTGCCAAACACCAGAGCACTGACCATTGAACCAGGTATCGATAAATTTGTAATTTGGCTTCATATTTGGCGATTTGACATAATCATCCGATAATTATTAGCGTACATATCAAGTAATTATTATTCATTATGATACTTAGATTTCGACATAAAATCCCTATTTTTTGAAGGATCTCCTCCATTCAAATTATTATTTAGTGCTTCATCTCAACTTCTCGTAACAAAGCTTTTACTAAAATTCGTAGCTTGAAGAAAATCATTGAGACGAAAGATCTGTTGCCATTTTTCTTCCGAATATGAACAAGTAAAATTCAGTATTTTGTAACAAAGACTTTTCCTGTAATTGGGGGATTTAAAATGATTCCTTTTGATTAATTTTCCGCAATCGTCCCCAAAATATTACTATTTCTTTTTTCTTCAAGCCTGATTGTAGAACACGCGTCACTTGACACAACGTTTATATCCGAGGTAGACCGTGCAATGCCGGGCTACGCAGCTAGTATATATATATCAGTTCATTTCAGTCTGGAACAGGTGAATAGACAGTTCAGCTGCAAGTACCTGGTGTGCTACCTAATATTCTACCAAAGCGTATTGGTAAACTTGAACACCGCGGAATTGCGACGACTGCATCTTGTCGGGATGCTACTGTTAAAATTTCACCATATTATGTTCCCTATAGAAATAAAAAGTAAAAAAAGAGACAAATCATTTCATACAGCCATATACTAGTTGGACGATTCCCGATGCCTTTTGCGCTTTGTGCAACCGATAATGGGATAAATGATCGATTTTTTGAGGGGAAAATTTTGACGCCCCTAATACTAAAAGCCTATCGCATTTGCCTGAAGAAGTGAATTATCCGTACCCATATAAATTATTGATAAAGAGAACGTCCGGTACACATCGGCCATCAGCGAAAGCGTTGCTGTGGCGATGTCTCCAAATAATTCGAGTGTTTTCTTTTGTAAGGATAAACTGTTAATATTTTGTCAAATTGTTAATTTTCCAGCCATTAATTCCAAAAATCGCAATAGATGGCAGTGTTACTCGTGCTGGGTTGAGAGTACATGCAACCTTACAGAGAGGAAATCCTCACGACGACACGTGACTGTGAAAACAAATCAGATTGCGCTGTCTTCGTACAAAACTAAAATCAGCTTCTGACCTAAAATTTTATGTCCGAGATGGGAGGATAAATACCGGATTGACAGATCAAGTTTGTCAAACATATTAACGCGCATTCCAAGTGGCATTTTGTTTAAACCTTTCCTCCTTATGACGCCTTTCTTTCCTTTCTGTGTTAAAGTTGTCGTTTCAGCAAAGTATAACTTTCAGAACTTCCAGTGTTTTCTGACTCCGCGCTGCATAACACTTGAAGAACAACTTTTCGTCAATTGCACGTGCATCTGCTTCTTATCAAGACGTGCAGGTTTTATATCATCGTCCTGCGCGACGAAAATGAGATTTCTGCACATGGCCCCAACAATTGCTGCTCTGCGACGTTTAAGAGGGTGTGTTCACTTCCTTTAAACTCAAAGTAACTTAAAACTAATGCGTATGTTCTTTGCTTCTAAAAGTCTTCCTCCGCCGGTTCACAAATAACGCTACCTGGCGGCAATTACAAGGATGGCGTTGCTATGACGATGGATATAAACAATGCAAATCAAATCATTAACTGGTCAATTTTAAAATTTAAATTTAGAAGTTAACCAATTGTGTTCTCCGCTTTTAATTTCTAATGCTTTCGATCTCCGATAGATGGTGCTGCGAATTTAAAGAAATTGTTCTAACGCGGTATCATTTTGCTCTATGTTAAAAGCTAGAACGCCATTTAATGAGTTGCTGTTTTGGTTTCTTTTATTTTCTCGAGTACATTTCAATCCTCTAAAGATCTCAAGTTGGGGAATGTGGATCAAAGTGAAATATTATTCATAACAAACCCATATTTAGCCCCTTCAAGTGATCCTTTTGATTTCAATTAATATAATAGATATAATCGAAGCAGCAGCTATATATTCCTTTTTTTTTATATTCCGTTCTTTCTTTGAAGCTCAATAGATGGCGCTGCTTTGCACAAAGTGTTTCACTGGTTTAATTATGAAAAATAATATTTCTGGGCCATTATTAAGTTGGGGGCCGCTCCTAGTATGGTAGACGTCCCGATAGTCGACAAGACTTCCACTAACAAACCGAAGACTCGACCCCCTCCACCCATCCAGCTCCTGGACATCCTCTCCAAGATGTGTGCTGGGAAAATTCAAGGTAAACTGTCCGGCGAAGACCTAAACATCTTCCCCTCCCTTGCAGACGATGTTGATCTCATCGAGAGATACCTCCAAGACCACAGGCATCAGTTTCATAGCAGAGTCCAAGCCAGCAAAAGACCATTGAAAGCCGTCATCCAGGGGCTTCCCCTGAACTACCCCACCGACGACATCCTCCAAGACCTAAGAGGCTACGGCTTCAATGTCACCAAAGTCATAAGGATGCAGACCGGCCCGGACAAAAGACCGCTACCTCTCTTCCTTGCCGTACTGATCAAAGACGACACCGCTGAAGATGTTTTTGCCATCAGCAACATTGGACACCTCCGAATCACGGTCGAGCGACTCAAGCCCAAGGCCACCCCTGTACAGTGCTTCCGATGCCAGCGCTTTGGACACACCGCCTCAAAGTGCTTTCGTGCCCCCTGATGTTTGAAATGCGCCCAGGAGCATCGTTCCTTTGAATGCAGCAAAGACAAGTCCACGCCCGCCTGCTGCGCCCTCTGCGGTGGAGCCCATACAGTCAACGCACCCATCTGCCCTGCTCGTCCCAAGCCCCGACAGTCCCCCCCCCCCCCCCCCCCACGGACATTCCCGGCTCAACAGGACAACGCCTGGACCAGTAGGAACTCCAGTGCTGCTCCCAAGACAACGACTGACTTCATCCAGAGACCGGTTGCCCTCCAGCAACGGCCCACCCCCGGACAAGACCCCATGATGTCGCTCCTTTTCCAGATCCTCAACCAACTTCAAGCCTTGCAAAGGACGATCGAAGCCCTTGTAAGCGGCCTCGCAGCCCCAACGCGGCCATGAGCTTCCCCTCCCCCCCCTTCTTTTTCATTAGGTGTGCTTCAGCACAATTCTCTATTCTTCTTCTCCATCACTACAGGTAAAAGGGGGTTCTCCCCCTCCGCCTGTTAAATATTACTAGGCTAGGCTAGGCTAGTTTGTCAAACATATTAACGCGCATTCCAAGTGGCATTTTGTTTAAACCACGCCTCTTTATGACGCCTTTCTCTCCTTTCAGTGTTAAAGTTGTCGTTTCAGCAAAGTATAACTTTCAGAACTGCCAGTGTTTTCTGACTCCGCGCTGTATAAAAATTAAAGAACAACTTTTCGTCAACTGCACGTGCATCTGCTTCTTACGACGTGCGGGATTTATATCATCGTCCTGCGCGACGAAGAAGTGATTTCTGCACACGACCCCAACAATTGCTGCTCTGCGAAGTTTAAGAGGGTGTGCTCACTTCCTCTAAACCCAAAGTAACTTTAAACGAATGCGTATGTTCTTTGCTTGTAAAAGTCTTCCTCCGCCGGTACACAAACAACGCTACCTGGCGGCAATTACAAGGATGGCGTTGCTATGACGATGGATATAAACAATGCAAATCAAATCATCAACTGGTCAATTTTAAAATTTAAATTTAGAATTTAACCAATTGTGTTTTCCGCTTTTAATTTCTAATGCTTTCGATCTCCGATAGATGGTGCTGCGAATTTACAGAAATTGTTCTAACGCGGTATCATTTTGCTCTATGTTAAAAGCTAGAACGCCATTTAATGAGTTGCGGTTTTGGTTTCTTTTATTTTTCCCGAGTACATTTCAATCCTCTAAAGATCTCAAGTTGGGGAATGTGGATCAAAGGGAAATATTATTCATAACAAACCCATATTTAGCCCCTTCAAGTGATCCTTTAGATTTCAATTAATATAATAGACATCATCGAAGCAGCAGCTATATATTCCTTTTTTTTTTATATTCCGTTCTTTCTTTGAAGCTCAATAGATAGCGCTGCTTTGCACAAAGTGTTTCATTGGTTTAATTATGAAAAATAATATTTCTGGGCCATTATTAAGTTCAACCAATCCGTTCCTATTGAAAAACATTCTCATAATTGAATTATGGTTTTCAGATACTGACTCTGTGATGAAAATGTTAGTGGTTAACTTTTATTTCAAGTTGTTTTAACCACAGAAATCCTCCTTAGAAATCCTCCTTAGGCTCCTTAATGTTGAGGGGAGAAATGCTCAGGAGTTTTACTCCCCAGCGTAGGAAAGACCTAGTTTGAAGCTAGCGCCGCTTCCACGGTTAATGGCTCGCCTGCCTTCCAGGCTTATTCTGGGTTTGGGGAAGGCTACAGAACCCTTATAAGAGGCTACATGATCACACCCGCAATTAATATATTTGAGCTTCTCCTTATTGATTTTGGCCGGGACAGCGAACCTTACTAAAGCAATTTTCATTGGCAGTTGATTAAATCCATGGCAGGTGAAACACTGTATAACTCGTCGACTGGTCCGGTAGCGCTCGACGGTTAGAGCAGTATGGATGCTATAGTTCGTTAATTTTAGTATGTTGCTCACCGGACGAGAGCTGTAATTGGAATAGTGAGAGTTTTGATCCGTCCCTTTTGGTCAATTGAGCGACCTTAACAATAAGAAAATTTAGTTCCGCGAGTGCTTTAGAAATTTCCTTTGTGTCGTGCATGAGGGAAGTCCTCTATTAACGTATTTGAAATCTGAGTCCTCTATCCCTTTGAATGTAGAAGTAAAAGTTATTAGACTTGAGGAAATTAATAATTTTGTTGTGATCAGAGGGGTCATCCACAAAGATCGAGGTCTCATCCTTTCTGTTTCTAATTTTGAAATTTTGGCAGTTATCGTTAAGTTTGCGGATGAAATCCAAGTAGTCATGGGGATCGCCTCCACAAGGAAGCTCACTAACTCCTCTACCAGGGGAGGTACCTGGGGATCTAAATTTTGGTGCGAAATATGGGGGAGCGGGGAGACTTTGTTATCCAACTTTACCGTACCGGCATAGCCTTAAAGCCTTAACGGGCGAGGGCGCTTTGCAGGATTTTCTGGGTATTGAAGTCCTGAGCAGCTAAATAATCAGAAATGTGGAAAACTTTCCGAAAGGGGAGGACTTTTATTTTATCAGTCAAAGCATGACTCATCAGCGACTCCGTCACTTGAGCGTCCGGGATCTCATTCTGACTTAAGAGTTGGAGTATCTCATTCAGAGCTTCATCTACTCCGTCAGGGAAGAAAACATCAGAATATTTAAAGATATCCTTGGTCGTTTTTATGACCTCCGTAACGTCACTGCAAGACAGTGGAGAGTCATATTGTGCTCTTGCGATGACTTCCATTTCATCTTCGGAAGGGGTCATATCCGCCCAGGAAGTTGATTGATTAGGTGAATTGGGGGTGGGTGAAGGGGTAGACGCTGTAACAGGTTTCAGCGAGCCGTCAGTACTCCCGGAAATCTTTCGCCTAGCTTTCGGCGCCGCTAACGCCTGCAGCGGCAAGTTTTCCCTTACCCCTCACATTCCCGCAACCGTACCTTGCGAGATCCAAAACTTTCGAATGCGCGCCCAAGTAAAAAGCAATAAAGGCGAAAATGTAATCTAATCTATGCAACAGCCTCTCAGAAATAGATTCTGCGAGGGATAACCCGAAAGTAAGCGAGGATCTTATGAAAACAGCGAGTGATGAACCGCTGCTTTTCAAATTATTAAAAATAAGCGTAGTAAAAAACTGGAAGTTATAAATTACAAGGAGAAAAATAATTTGTTATTTTTTTTTTTTTATTTAGAAGCTAAACAGTTTCACATACATAGAGGACTGCGTGCCAGCGACTTGCCTGCGGACAAAAACAGGAAAGATGTACAACACAAAGAGTTCTATAATAGGGTAGAGGATGACTCGTATACTGCTTCCATTGACCGCCATGACCAGGCATGGAGACCGGTTTGAGAGAGATTAGAGTGGCAAGAACGGTAGTTTCGTTATGAAACGTAATGAAATTCAAGCAGCGATAAATATTTTTTACTGCGTCAAATTGCTGATATTTTTCCTCAAATGCAATTTCAAATGGAAATAACGATGGAATCTGCTGGGAATTTTTGTTAAATAATTTGAGGTTAAACTGTATAAAAAGTTTTAATGAATGATGTATAAAAACATAATGCGCTGACAGAACACAGTGATTTTCAACAGATAAATCGGGAAATTTTTAATCAGTACTCAAGAACAACAAAAAACTCTACATACTTTCTTAAACATATTATAAAATAGTGTTTAAATTGTTGGATCTTTCTTCATAACAGGGTTGATAAAAATCAGGATTTTTAAAAATATATATATATAAAAACTCAGATTTTTTAAAAAATTTAAATAGGATTTTTTTGACTGAAATATAATTTTTGAAATTTAAATTTATTTAAATATAGTATTTGATATTAACAAGTTAAAATGCCCAAGTTAGATGTTAAATTAGATAATTCTTTTCCTATATATAGTTAAAAATTCATAAAATCTAAGTTTGAGTTATTCAGAAATCAGTAAAATATAATTGCACATCAGAGTTTGATAAAATCTTAGTACAATATAAAGTCCCATATCCATATGGGTGTATTTCCCAGACATTTTTTAACAATCAAAATAAATAACACCTTTCTTTTTTCCAAGAAAAAAAAAGGAATTGTATGGAGTTACGTAAAGTGAGAAAGAATAAAAATAGCGTAGAACATTGAATTATTTTCCTTTTTTTTTTTTTTTTTTGTTGGAAAAATAACACCTGAAATAAAATGCACGAAGAAAAAAAGGAAACCATATGCTTCTTGTATTATAAATATTTTAATAAAACTTATCAAGGACTGAAAATACTTTTTTTAGAATTCTTATCTTATAAAACGCATGCATTTTTTTTTTCACTGTTTTAACTTACTGTAAGTTGAGGAGGATTGTATGTTAATTTTTTAGTGAATAAGTAAATAGTTTAACTAGGGTGGTTCAGAAATACACGTAAAAAAAAAAAAAAAACATTTGTCGTAGATAACAGGACACCCCTCAATATTTTTAGACTTGTAGATAGTAATATACCTTAAGAATTTTGACTTCTTATTTCAACTGAAAGAGGGTGCTCAACTCCCTCCCTCAAACATCGTAAATATGGGGAGAGGCGTTAAAAAAACATTGGACTGAAGAAACAATGTTACATATTATAATATACGAAACTAATATGCATATACATTGCAAAAAAAATTTATTTACAAAAACACAGCTAGGGAAATTAAATTTTCAAATTTGTGACATTTTCCATGCTACGACTAATGTTAAATTGAGCACTCTCTTAAAATTTAAGTAAGAAACTAAAACTCTTACAACATAATACTATTAGTAAGTCTAAAAAAAGGGTGTTTCCTGGACTTTTGTTAAAAGATTGTTTTTTTTCTCTCTCATTTTGAACCATTCTAAGCTTAACTATTAATAGGTACATATCCAATTTAATTTATTATTTTTAATTTCATTGAAAGGTAATTTCTTTTCATATATATATATATATATATATATATATATATATATATATATATATATATATATATATATATATATATATATATATATATATATATATATATATATATATATATATATATATATATATATATACTTTGCAAATTCTTTCTGATTTAATGTTGTTAATTGCTACTATGATTTTTTTAATATTTTTCTTTGGTTTCAATTAAATTTATTGAATAACAATATAAATTTTTTTTGTTACTTTTAGTAAGATTATTTATAATTAATACTTGTTTGTTCATTGTTTTTCTAATAAAAATACTCTGAACTTCATGTCCATCAAACTCAGCCTTTTGAACTTTTAAAAATTTTATCTTGCATGATTTTTTTGAATTAATGAATTATTTTTAAACCAACAGATTTAAATCACTCAACCCTGCTTCATAAGAAAAAATAAATAAAACTTTTATGCATCATTTTTTATTTATAATGTCACATTCATTTTTAACAAAACAAACAGTCTGTAAGATGATCCTCTAATTTTAATAACAGGAAACAAAATTATTTGCACTATTTATTAATTCTGTATGTTGTATCCAACAAGAATACTGTGTTGCCTTTGAGTAAACTTCGGACAGATTTATTAATCACATTACCAATAAAAAGTTAATTGTACATATTTCACTAGCCATCTGTTATCATGGAGTTCGATAATAGTTTGAAATATATTTTTATCAAATGCAAAATTCTTCATCTTTGTAAACACTAACACAAGCATGAATAATAGTTTTTTTTTTTTTTAAATTACTCATCTAAAAAGTTTTAAACTTTGAGTGCGGCTGCTCTGTTTGTGCAACTATATGATGAACAAGATTTCAAAATTTTAAAAACATAAACAAAGGCGAAAAACAGAATTAAAATCTTGTAGTCGACTCGAACTCAATATTATGTTCTGTATTCTGCCACTCTAATTTCCCCCCTTACTGGAACATGGAACTGTTGCCAGATTCTGTCTCTACCCTATTATAGAACTTTTTGGTACAACACGAGAGAAGGAAATAACACCAGGGCACGGCGGGAATCGAGCCCACGGCCTCCGGCTTAGAAGAAACGGAGGTCCCCAGGGAAATAATTTGTTGACGACTTGTTTCTGACAAATTATCCTTCTGGTTGTGAAAATTGCAACACCATGAAGGAAGCATCATAGTTGAATGAAATTTAATACACAGTTGAGTGGTAATGGTACAAATAAATGATTACATTTTCAAATCGAGCAAATAATAAAAATAGATAGAAATTAGTATTTTCTAAGGCCACCACGCGCAACAATAAGAGCTGCTACAAGAGTCGGCATGAAGTGAACCAAAGTTTGAATATCTGCTTGCGGATGAGACTCCATATTGTTTGTATGCGCAACCAAAGTTCGTCTGTCGAAGCAAAAGGACAAGAATCACGAGCGAGACGCCGCCCAACGAAATCTCACACATATTCAATCGGTGACATGTCCGGGGAATATGCGGGCCAAGGAAGAAGCTGTACCTGCTGCGAATCAAGGTAGGATTTGACAGTACTGGCGACATGTGGACGGGCATTTTCCTGCTGGAATACAGCCCCTGGCAATCCTTGCAGGATAGGAAAAGCTTGGGGCTATAAAACTTCGTTTATGTTAAACACTGTTCAAATTGCCCACAATTCGTAGCAATTGTGATCATCCATGATATGCTATGGCACCCCAGACCATAACTCCGGGTGTTCGTCCACTGTGGCGTTCGATAATGCACTCCGGAATGCGCCGTTCAAAGGCATAGCGCCTGACACGAATTCGGCCATCAAGGTGCCACAAATTGAAGCGGGATTCGTCAGAAAAGACGACCTGCTGCCAATCAGCACGCCAGCTGCTATGCACATTGGCCCATTGTAGCCGCAGGCAGCGGTGGTTTTGCGTAAGAGGAATCCTGTATAAAGGAATCCTTGCGTGCAGCCCACGCTGCAGCAGACGTCTCTGAATTGATGAAGCACACAATGAAACACCTGTAGCAGTTGACTACTGTGCTGCCAATTGTCTAGAAGAAACTGTGCGGTCCGTCAGCGCCATACGCATCAGGTGTCTGTCATCGCAAGCGGACGTCACATTTCGGGGTCCATGCCCGGATTTCCGAGCTGTCCGACCTTCGTCCGTCCACTGCTTCCAAACACGCATGATTGTGCTGCTGTTACGCTGCACACGAGCGGCTACTGCACGATGAGACAATCCATCTTCAAGAAGGCCAACGATTCTGCCCCATTCAAATTTCGCTTTCTTTCGTCGAAGAGGCATAGTAATGATTCAGTTAACGTTTACTCTAGCGTATAACCACCGATAACCATATAGGCCTCGCTACAGCCGTCTATTTATGTTCGGTTCGATCCGCCGTTCAGAAGGCGCTGCTCAGCATACGCATGCGCTACCGGTCTGCAATTCTAACCATTTGCATATCTTGCCCTACTTTACATTTCCTGCAATTTTCAGCTCACTCGCGTAAGTCCTTCGTGGTGTTGCAATTTTCACAAACAGGAGTGTATTATGATATTTTCGCACTCAGGGATTATACAAGGATGTCCGGTCTGTGTTTCTAAAAGTTGCGTTTTAAAAAGTTGATTTTGCATAAAAAAATTAATTTGCCGTTTAAATTCATCATACGAGAGCGCGAATGAGCAATGATGTGGTATAGCACGATTTTCTCGCTACTGGTTTTCCTGACGTCACTAGTGTATCTACAGCTTACCATTTTTTTAAATACATTTTTATAAACAGTTCAAAAAATCACAACATCTGTATTCGGCAGAATAAAACATAAATATCAGATATTCAACCCACATCGATTATTATAAAACTAAAAAAAACGCCTGTCAAGGCGACGGGTGAAAATTGTTTCTACATTTGAAGGAAGCCATTGCCTGTTTTGGGGATATTTAGACAGTTGAAATTGAAACTCCAACTCCATGGGATTGACTTTAAACTCCAGTAAGTATTGTCCGTTTTTCAGTAGTTGAGACTTGGCCACGCCCCCAACACGTGGTATATGTTTTCTATACGTCTAGAGTAAGATTCTATATACGTCTTTTGGGGATGAGGCTTCAGACCAACACTGAGAAAGGTTGCTAGTTGACCATCGTTATCGCGCTGGAAGAAGACGAGTGTTCTATAATTTTCTAAGAAATCACTTCCCACCTTCTTTCCCGAAAAAAAGTGTGCTACAAAGACAATTGTTCGATTTAAAAGTAGTTTAAGATTTGCAGTGTATTTTTATACGTTTCGGGTTAATTTACCATTGATTTTGCGAAGGAAATCCTAAACTTTCTGTTTTTCACTCTAAGTAAACATTTTCGGAAAACACGGAGAAGTTGCAGGTGAAATTGGAAGGAAAATTTTTCCTTCTATTCTGCTGAAACTTTCACAGCTCTCAAACGTGGGTTTTTCATAGATTTTCTAATTATAAATCTCTAATCGCATATTGTTAACTTTGCTAGTCAACCATTTCTCACCTTATTTTCGATCAAATTTTCTTCTTTAAAGCGTTTATTAAATATTACACAGTGGTATGGGATAAATGAACTACAATTTCGAACTGTTTTACTTCGAATATAATGCAGAATTAATACATTTTCAAATTGTGTTTGTTGTTACTTTGCGAATACGTGCCATTTTTAAAGTAATACATAGAATTTGTGAAGTAAACAAGTATAAATTAATGCCAAATGATTTTTTAAATATCACCGCAATCGAAAAAATTTATAAAAAAAAGAAGAAGTCGACAGACTTTAGTTTCGAACTTTTCTGAAAATATTTCTCTGTCACCTCATTTTTGACCCATTTCAAAGAGTCAATATTTTGTAAAAAATGTTGGGTTGATGTAATCATGTAGAGACAGTATGAAAAAGTATTGAAGTACTATTTCAATTCCTAGGCACTTCATTTTTAACTACACACATTTAAAGCGTACGAACAATTTTGGAAGCTACAGTAAGTAAGTTGCACTCTATGTGACACATTTCAATACTTTTATACTATTTTTTTTTCAATATTGCTTTTATTCTTCAGAAATGAAAAAAGAAACAAAACAAAAATTAAAGCTTTTCACATGCCAATATGGTTATCTACGGAATAATTGAATAAGTGCCTGAAGCAACGTTTTATGTTATTGTTATGATCTATTTATTTTTGAAAATACGAAAAAATATATATGCTTTTTTTTCTCCAAGTTTTTTGATTAGTCTAAAAGTAATTCAGTTCTTAAAGTACTTTTCAGAACAGCTTTACGTGTGGGGATCATAAAATAGCCAAAAGTTTATTGCCCGTATTCTAATACAGCTCTGATTAAGGTTGGATACAAGGGAGGGGCGATGGGGGCGATCGCCCCCTCCTTGAGCCAAGATGCAGAACTCTTCCACGGCATATTTTTGATACTGAAGTTGAAAATTGTTTTAGCCTATCTTCAATAGTTTGACGAAGCTCTTGCTGTCTGGAAAATGAAATTGTAGCACATATCTTAACACTTTAGTGATAGGGATTCGAACTTTGTATAGGAAGTATTTCAAAGTTCCAAAAACTCAATTTTAGACGATTTTAGATGATATTAAATAGGGTTATAGGGTTTAAGGGCTCTTCTCAGGAAAATTTTGAAAATTGAAGTCCCCTTTTCCGCACACAAAAAAAAAAAAAAAAAAGTGAAACTATTACGGGACACCTTTGATGAGGAAGGAAGAGATGGGGTTTGGTACAATCCTCCGCAAGTTTTTAGAAAAGGAAGTCCCCTCCCCCTTCCAAAATAACTGAAATGAGACGTTCTTTCATGGTGCTTGGAAGTAGGGGGCGGGGCGGAGGTTTGCGAATTTATAAAAGGGTAAGGGTGTGAAACCAATCGTCCCCTCCTTGAATAGTTTCTGCATCCGTCCTTGACTCTGAATGTAAAATGCGTAGTAATTTTTAGCAATAGACGTTGCTAAAACTGACAGTCAACCTATTCAGTTGTTCAACATATCGCACATTGGCAAAGAAACTGACTCAACCAAAAAAAAAAAAAACAGCAATGGAGAAAATTGAGGTTTGACGCAATTGTAATTTTAAGCGATTTGGTCCCAAATATTACATTATGCGCAATCAACTTATTATGTGTTGTTCATTTATTAGCTTTTGAAGTATAGATACATAATGCATACTTTGGGCTCGAAAAAAAATATTCTTCCAAACTATGAAATTTTAATAATGTGATTATTGATGAAATCGTTTCTACCCCCCCCCCCCGCACCATTTAGGTGAGCTAACTTTGCGGTTTTTGTGTCGAAAAAGAGCATTAAAGTTACATTTTAATCAATAGCCGGTACGGTTTTCCCAGATTTTGAATTGTGTCACTTTCCTTACCGAGATGCGATATGATTATTTGTTAAAAACATACTTGATCATAAAAAAATTGTGACTATCGCTATCAAGGGGGAAGGGGGGGGGGCTTAGAGCCGGTCTTTTCCCTTCAAACAATTGTTAGTGCAATTTTAGTGACCTGGAGCAAACCTAAGGAGCCGTTCACAAATGATGTCACACTTGAAAGGGGTAGGGAGGGAGGGGGTCGGGCTTCATGAACTTCTTACAGTTAGTCTCGAGGGGGAAGGAGGGGGATTACAAGAAATGTGACTTCATACATTTTGGTAGAAATAAAACCGTTCGTTATAGCAATATGTTCATCGAACATTGCGTGAGATGTGACGAGGGGAGAGGGTAAGGTGAACGATAACATCCTTTATGGACAACCCGTGTGGACGTTAAGCTACTATGTACTGAAGGATTATAACTAAATTCGTTTCTGCCCCCCCCCAGAAACGAAGTTGATTGCCCCCCCCCCCCCCGCGCTCGAAAATACTCGCCCTGGGAGTAGTCGTCATCTCTTAAGACAGCCCTCTCGAAGAACCTATAATTTTAAAACATTATTCCAACCAAAGTCACTTTTTATAACGCCGCGCGAATTATTACATATTTCTAAATATTAACATTTATGCAATACTTAGAGAAATAACCTTGATTTTAATAGTCAATTGCATTAATATATTTCAGATTGATTTTTTATTGTTTTCTCATTTACTTTTAGGACTTTACTCACAGGTAAATCCTTTCTGGAACAATTGGCCAGTGCCTTTGGTTCAACTAGGTTTTTTTGGGGGGCAGAGAGGGGCAGCTTTTGTTCGAATAATGTTTTCAGCATTTTTTAAAAATAACTGCTACTGTAGATCTACTGACTGTATATCCACTCTATATGATCTGAAACTTTGTCCAATCTATACAGATGCATCGAAGACCCAACCCCTAAGAGCTGCTGAGTCACCTCCCCCTCAAGAAAAGAGAGAGGGAGATGAAGAGAGATACTAAGTCTTCAAAAAGAACGCAGCCCTGAAGTATTTCAATGCCACAGACTGTGTGGCAAAGAAATTTTCCTGCCCCTCCCCTTTTTTTTCATCAGCGTACACTTGCAATGTCGACTATAGAACGTTAGTATTTAAAAGGAAATTCAAAATTCAGAAAGTCTATCCTTAATAGAAATGTTTTATTTGAAAAACAAAATACCTTACTTTTTTTTTTTTTTGTAAATACAATATTTATAGTTCTGACCTTTTCAGTTTGAAAAGTATAGATTCCCCGTAGATGACAAATACGCGAAGCTAGAAACGAAGGGAAATAACAGAAAGACAGTTTTGCAAATTTAAATGCCCGCCAAAGTTAGGGTTGTCTCAAATGAAAGCGGTAGCGATCACCCCCGCGGTAAAATTAGCTTAGCTTTCGGGAAGGCGTTCCGAAGTGCCTTCTCCTCATGAATGCACAATAACGTTAATAGTTGACCATTTTTTCGTTTCTGCTTTCCCGTGAAATGACACAAACTTACCAGGAAAACTCTCAAGATTCGGATGGAATTAAGCCTCGTCACAACAAAGCCTTTCCCCGCATGTTAAACATTACCAAAACATATTATCAAATCATTATGCCGTGCCGCGAGTTTCATTCTTGAAACACGCGTGTTACTTGATCATCAGCTATTATTTATGTGAGGATAGTAATACCAAAGAATATAGATAAAGGGAGAAGAAGTTCCAATTCGATACCAGTTTGTAAGCTCCGCGGAGAAGAAGAAAATACTAACGGAAACGTGATGTGACACCGAAGCCGACATTTAGGAACAATTGGTCGCCAACGGTGAACTGGCTTGGCGGTGGGTTGTGATTTCCTCGTGGGAGTCGGAGAAGAGACACGACCCTTCTGGAGATTCTAAAGCCTTTTGTATCTGAAGATTTGAAGAGTTCCAGATGTTCAATCTTTCTTCTTTTTTAACTAATGTACTCATTTGCTACTGTTGAAAAACCGCAACTGATACCGCGATTTTTCTCTTTGAGTTTGCCTGGAAGAAGTGTCATCGCGCCGTTCGACCCCTGAGCGTTGTGTTGATGGGGGAAATTTGTTTCTTCACTCTTTTTGGGGCAGCTTTAAGCGTTGTGTTGATTACGGAGTTTCGAACTAATGCATCTACTAATCAGAATAAATTTGCCCTAAATTTCTCCTTTTATTGATCATTGAGGGAAGAAACATTATTATTTATTTCCACTTTTGCTAATTTATATCATTGAGGTTGTAAAAACAGAATAAACTTTTTGGTCTGCTACGGGAGTAATTTTAGGGGAATATTCTTCTTCTTCTTTTTTTTTTATTTAAAGAAATGCTTTAAACGAAGAAATAAATTTAAAAGTAGTTAATATTTTGTTTGCTTAATTTTACCCCTTTGACAGGAACACCAAGTGTCTCAGCATCTACTTTACAGCACAAAAAAATGTTGTATGTTTGGTGCCCAGAGTTTGAAAACTGATTTTAGATATGTTTGGGGCTCTGAATCAAAATATGAAATTAGTTTTTCTCTAGAAGCTCTAGTTTTCAGATGATTTCAGCAGTTTTACCCAAATTATGCAGTTTTAACTCCATTTTATGCATTTCTAAATTAAAGTGTAGGCTTCTGAAACAAGGACTGCCTCCAGCATATTTGCTCTGCTATAGGCAGTTTGCAGTCTAGTTACATTCAAAAAACTCACTGCATGGAGTAAATATCTAGCAAGTTTAGTAACAAGGCTTCAACGAATTACGGTCAACTTGTAAGTTCCTGCAATGCATACATTCGCTTTGCGTGATGTGTGACGAATTGGATCTCTATGTGTAATATTTTCAGGGGCCCGACTAATGTAGACCTTCAACAAATTTTTTTGGGGGTCCTCTACAGTCAAACAAAAGCATTAATAAAGTATCAGGGGTGGTAATTTCAGGGATGTTCAGGTGTTAAATCACTTATTCAAAGCAACCCACACTTGTACACATAAAAAACTAGATAAATTCAGACTTAAAACGTTATAATAAATATATATCTAAGTAATAGAAGAAACATGTTTTTTATTAAAAAGCGTTTTAAATAAGCTAAGGAAATAAAAGTACGTATGAAAATTATATGTCTCTTACAACTGTGGGTAGTGAATCTTTGTTTCGACACCTTTTTTCAGTTAATATTTTTTGGAGACAGTTCATTATAGTGAATTCCTTGCTCAAGGTATTTTGAGAACACCTTTCTAACTTCAATTACCGTGTTTTACGCAATTAATATCTGTCAATTTCTTATCTTCTGCAATGTTTACATTTCGTTGTGTTTTTTAATTTAATTATCAAGTGTCTGTTGGTAATGGAAACGATAAAAGAAAATAAATAGAATAGTGGATATGATTTGATGGATTATGAATGTTTTTTCCCCGACGGTTGTTTGCCGAAAAATACAATTTTTAACTTTTGCATCAGTAATTGCTCTTAATTAATTTTTAATGTATTCAAAAATTTTCTCAGCTAAAACATATGCGAAAGCTGATCACTATTATTCGATTAACCGGGGAAATTGTTCGATTCCCGGGATCCCTAACATTACGAAATATCTAACATTGGGAAATATTGGGATCCTGGAGCTTTTATCCGTATAAGCGGGGTTTTCGTTTATCCGTTACAAGATTAAGCAGGGCTGACAACATTGTGTTTCCATTGCAAACCGAGTGCGCAGAACAAAAATTGACTTATTTTATAAACAAACAAGTAACAGAATTTTTTTAAAAATACCAAGAACTTTTCATAATGAACTCAAAAGTACAAAATAATTTTTCTGGGTCACAAAGGACAATTTAAGAATTCCTGTAGCTTTCGAAAATGACACCACAAACGAAGAAAAGTGCGGCTCACGTCATGAAGAGGATTTATTATTATCTAGCTTTCAATCATAACTTTGAGTGTTGAAACATGCATATTTTTTTGGGGGGGAAAGTTTGGTTTGAAATGACTAGAACCGCACTTTTCTTCGTTTATGGTGTAATTTTCTTAGAATTTCTTTTTAGTGTAAATGTATTTCAGAAATAGAATAATTTTACCCTCACGTTTTTAATATAAATGCTCCCCACTAAAAGGGAAAAAAAACCTATGTACGTGTCTAAAACTGTAAGCAGTAGGCACTAAAATTTAATCCTTGCTCCTCTGTAGGATTTATGTTTGCTAATTTCATGCTTGCTTCAGAGGAGCCTTGATTCGAAATTTTCATTATGATTGCTTTTAACATTAGTGTTGAAAGGCAACAAAATTTGTAACAATGGGTTTTATATTTAAACATTTAATGGGGAAATTACATGAAACTTACTGTTTTCCATCTTAACTGAAATAATTATTTCATTTTAGAATCGGTGCGCTTTCATTTGTTAACGCTTCTGCCAATGACATCACAAATGATGAATTGCCATTCACAGTGCAAACTATTTAATTCGGATTTTTTACTCACGTGCATTGGCAACAATATGGTTGATAGCAAGCGTAGAGCGCAATTTTAATTCGCTTCTTGATTATCATAACGTGGAAACACGGTACAAAGATGCGTCAAAGAGCATCATTTGTGACGTCACCAAGACCACGCCTTGTTTGAAAAATCGGACATATTAAAAAATTAATTAAAAAATAACTGTTGGGAAAATAAAAGAATTTTCTGGGTCCATGTTATGTTATTTATTTATTTTTTTTTTTTGCTTATTCTATCAATTTTAGTGACTAAAAGTACTATTTTTTGACTGAAAAAAACAACCCCATTCGGTTTTCAATCGCGTGAATAAAGGCTTAGCCGTTATTAAAATCTGCTTTAAAAAACGTCATAATTCGAATTTTATGAAAGATAGAAGCTCCAAACACATTTTATCAGACGCGGAAAAAAATTCTCTTTATTTTGATATTTAATTTAAAAATTTTTAACTTTGTTCTCACTGCAAAAATCGCGAAAAACATTTTAGAGGTTTTCAATTAATACCTTCGTTAATTAATGTCATCCAAAGGCGCAACCTAGCTAAAAACATTCTCGATCAACTCTCCTTTCGATTTTTTTTTTTAAATAAAGCTGTCCATTCGTTTTGGCGCTAGAGTGCGACAGACAGATACACATACACACACACACATAATGGGAGCTCAGATTTTAAGAAAATGCATATGTACATGAACAATTGCAAATTGCTTTTCTCTACTATATCAGTGATATAATTGATTCACGTGCTTTAAGAATTACTGCGGATCTTAGAATTGGATAGGGAGAATGTCCATCCGTCTCAGTTTTTCAGGCTGGCCAAATTGATTTGAGAAGGTAATTCAATAAATGAATTTTTTTTCGAAGATCTTCTAACAATTGTTTTACAACAACATAAGGGGTATTTAGCACGTTTGAGAACAAATAACAGACGTGTTTAGCGTTTATCAAAAGTCTGGAACATTGTGACTGCAAATATCCACAGTGAAAAACATACGAACACAATGAAAAAGTATGCTTTCGTTTTTCCAATAACTAAAATAAAATACTTAGATTTCGGATGTTTAGTTCTGATGTAAATTAGTATGCTAATTAATCAATATGTTGAAATTTGCTGATCGTTTATTTAGTACTTTTGATATAAAGTTATCTTACCAACCCACTAGTACTCTCATTTTAGAATTAAGAGAGGGGGGGGGGGATATGTAAGAGGTAAAAATGTCGCGTAAAAATTAATAAATGAAACGGGGGGGGGGGGGTGATTCACAAGCGGTTTCATTATAATATCTGATACAAGGGTCCACCGACTGATGACAGGATCTGGTGTTAAGCAAATTGTGATTTAAGAAAAGGACAAAAGAAAAAAAAATTCGAAGTGAAAAACAACGCATGTTTTCTTTTTTCCTGCAAAATTAATTTATTTTAAGGATTCAAAATTTTTACTCATTTCATACTTTTGCGCCATTCTAATTTCGCCCCATTTCTTTTAAATCACGTGTCGCTAACGTAATAACTTATTACGCTTGACGATTCTACAATGACTTTTTTTACTACCCTTTAGCAATGAACCATTGGACAAATGAGGCTTAATTACCTCCCTTTCAGCGCTATCGCAGAGGGGAGAGAGTAGAGAAAACATCTTCACCTCCGGATTCGCATTGCAAATGCATCGACATCAACATTGGCAATTTACTGCCTTTTCGATCATTCAAGCACGCTTTTTCCCAAACTTGTCTCGCCAACCTGTTCCTTGATGTCGGCTTTTTGGTCGAACCACTATTCCGTCAGGGGTCGAAAGGAAGGTTACATACGTTTCTACCAAAGTGGGACATCTTTGTGTGTGAAATATCTTTGGTAATACCACCGGTTTTTATTCGACATTTCGAATTTTATTAAAAAAACTAGATGTTCAATTCAGCTGATGAATCAATGTTTTGAACAATGATAGAGTAACAGTATAATCTCCTCCCTCCCGGCTTTAAGAAATTTTATTTTTGCAAATAAGTAGGAGTGGTTTTTGTTGTTTTCCAGTAGAATTTGTATTTTTTGCTGTCCAAAATCAAGAAAAAAAAATCGGAACGACGATTCAGCGTTTTTGTATTTAGTTATTCAAAAAAATGAATCAGCCGGTAGAAAACTGGAAAGCGTTCAGGAACATTTTAGACAACACATCAAATAAGTATAAAACTTAACCTTTTAATTACATTAAAATGTAAATATAATTCTGTAACTCCAATATTTATCACCATCATCGACAAGAGATGGCGTTACAATAACCTAGCCTCACGCCCCTCTAACAACTTTGCCTAAAAAAGAGATCGTCCACCACTATACAAACAGCGCTACCTTGGCGGCAATTACAAAGATGGCGTTGCTATGACGATGATTTCAAACATGACCACCAGTCACATGATACATCTCTGAACCAATTTTCTTTATCAGCAAGAATGAGAAAGCTCGGTCTACTCTTATTATTAGTCTATTCTCCAAACAATTCGAGTTGTTTCTTTTGTAAATTCAAATTTCCAAAACAAATTGTTAATTTCCTCGCCATTAACTCCAAAAATCGCAATAGATGGCAGTGTTATGGTCGTGCAGTTCAGTGGTTGAGAGTACACGCAACCCAACGCTTCCTATATACTAAATGCCTAACAACTTGGCCTCAAAAAGAGTTCCGAAACCGGTACACAAATAACGCTACCTGGCGCCAATTACAAGGATGTCGTTGCTATGACGATGGATCCAAACAATTCAAATATTTGTTTCGCAAATATCGTCTGATATTTAGAATTGTTTTCATCTTTTGCTTCTTGCTTATAATCGTTTTCTCGCATTAAATCTCCTGTGAAATTTTTGTCTCTGTGTATTATTTTTTTTTTAAAATATCGTAGCGCATTAAACATTTATGCGGTTTTCTTTCTTTCTTTCTTTCTTTTTTTTTGAAATGTAATCATTTCAATAATGCCCCGAACCTGTTGTATACCTTTTTGCACTTCTAGATACAAAAAAAAAGGAAAAAATTAGTTTTCTTCAAATTCCTGCTGATGTATACCAGGGAATATAATGACTAAATGTCATAGAAAAACAAGGTAAATATATTTTTTTCTGTGTGGAATTATGATATCATTTTTCGGAGTGCCCTGCAATCCCAGTCGATTGCCCTACCTTATAAGTTCCCGAGACGAAAAATTTTCCCCGCAAAAAAGGGGGGGAGGAAGAGAAGGGAAAACCTCACCGGTTTGTAAAAAAAATAGCATGGTTTAACGGTCTTTAAAGTTTTTTTTTTTCAAAAGAAAATAAATTTTTAAAAAAAGTTTAATTAAGGGTTTAGAAGCTTTTTTCACGTTTCTTCGTTTCAGAATTCTGGTCGAGGCTTCAAGGCTACCAGAAAAATAGTTCTGGAAAGGTTATTAGTGATTTAACTTTCTGGGATTTTCAATAACTGGTCCACCGTACCGGTACCGAACCTATAAATAAAATTTACTGCACTTTAAAGACAGGGTGGACTGGATCCCCCAAGAGGGCGCCACCCTTGACTACCAAAGAGCGAAAAAAAAAAAGCGAAAAACGAAGTCGCACAGGTTTGAGGGTCAGGTTTCATGCCCTCGAATATTCAATAAAATAAAATGAAATTTAAAAAACAGGTTCGAGGGTGCAAGAAAACAAAAATGAGAGAAGGAGCTCAAGGGTACAAAAAAAAAAAAAAAAAATCCGAGAGCGCTCAGGACTGATGTAGCAAAAGAAAGAAAAAAAATTAGTTTGAATTCTGACATCTTGAATTCAAACTATGTTTTTCGCAATCACGAATGTGTATGTAGGCGTGTGTGTTTGTGTGTAGGGGTTATGTGTATATGTGTGTAGGTATGTGTGTTTGTCTGTGTGCTGGCACAAGTGTGTGGGTAGTTGTGTGTATGAATGTGTTTGGGGGGGGGTATGGGGGGTGTATGTGCGTGTAGGTATATGTGTTTGTGTCGGTGTGCAGGCATCAATGTGTGGGTAGTTGTGCGTATGTTTTTGTGTGTGTGTATGTGTTTGTGTGTGTGGGTAGTTGTGTGTATGTGTTTGTGTGTGTGGGTAGTTGTGTGTATGTTTTTGTGTGTGTGTATGTGTAGGTGTCTGTATGTATGCGTGTGTGTATGTGTTTGTGTGCGTGTGTAGTTGTGTATGTATGCGCATGTGTGTAGGACATGGATGCAACCTGGAGACGGCTTTCGCTATAGGAGCATCATTGTGAGGAGCCGGTCGACGGTGTTGGTGCGGAGGGTGGCGGTGGGAAAAATCAAAAGAGGCCAAAAACAGTCAAGTGAGAACAATATAAAGTAGTTGAGCAATCGTGATTGCTCAAAAAGCAGCTGAGGTTTATGAGCAAAAAAAAAAAAAAAAACCCGAAGGCGTACAGGTTTTAGGGGGGCAAAAAAAAAACGAAGATGCGCACAGGTTCAAGGGCTCAAAAAAAATGAAGAATGAAAGGGGGGGGGGAAGACGAAGGTCGACACGTTCTATGGCGCAAATAAAATAAAATGCCGAAAAAGAAAGGTTTAATGGTGGGGGAAAAAATTAAAAAGAAAATCAATTTGAATTCTGAAATTTTGAATTCAAATTATGTTTTTCGCAATCACGAACTGCGACAGGACCCTACTCATTGGAGTTATTGTTTCTAGAAACGGCTCCTGTCCCCCCAAGAATGCCTATCCTCATGGGCGGTTACGTGTGCATAATTGTGTGTGTGTGTGCGTATACCTGTGTGTACGCACGTAGGCGTGTGTGAGTGTATGTGTTTGAAGTCATGTGTTTGTATGTGTGTGAGCGTAAGTGTGCGTAGGACATGGACGCCTCCAACCAGGAGAAGCGGATAGCTCAGGGCCGGGGGACAGCCGCGCCTGCAGATGCCGGTGGTGCTGGTGTGCCTGGTCCAAGCTGAAAAAGGAACCAAACGCCAAGGACGGTGAAATAAAAGCAAAAAGCATTCGCGATTGCTCAAAAAAAAAAAAAAAAAAAAGAAGGCGCACTGGTTCGAGGGCGTAAAAAACGAAGATGCACAGATTCAAGAGCGTAAAAAAAATGAAAGAAAAAAAAAAGAAACGAAGTCACACAAATTTGAGGGCGTAAAAATAAATAAATAAATAAATTTAAAAAATTCTAATAAAAAATTTTAAAAAAACTACAAATCGAAGAGAAATAATAACTTCTATGGTAATTTTAATATTGATTTTTTGATTGCTTTTTATACTTTTTTTTAAATATTAATAATAATTGCAGTAATTGTTCTTTGCATTTAAATATCATTACTAGTAAATAAATTACTTCTTTTTTTAATTGCTCTTTCTTTCTTTATTTCTTTTATTAAATATATATATAAATAAAAATCTTACCGATCCGCGAATTTTTTTCTGATCCGCGGGTAAAAAATTGTTGACAAACGCAGATTTAAATTAATTAAATATTTAGCTATTAAATTCGCATATCTTCGACAGATGGCATCAGCAAAGGTACGGACTGGACTCATTTGCGTTACGTTAAAAGCAGTTAAAAGCTAGAAGTTGATATAATAGTGGAATTTAGTATTAAGGAGGCATTACTTAGGGAGAGCACATCCTCTGATACGTCACCTGACCGCAAAAAACCAATCAGATTGCGCTGTCTTCATCCTGGTCTTTATACAGGACTAAAATCAACCTCCAGTATAAAATTTCCTGTACGGGATAGGCGGATGAATACCGGATTGACTGATTCCAGTTTCTCGCGCATTTTAGATATATATTCATCGAATGGGAGATAGATCGTGGGCGCGCATCACATTTGGAAGTGGTGCCTGGAAACACAGAGGAGAGACGTCAGGTATGCTTTGCAGTTAACCGCTCAGAGCTTTAGATCGAAAGGATTGCTTGATCGGCTTAATTGTAATACGTTACATGGCGGCAAGTGATGGAACGTTGCTTCTCCGATTATAAGTAATAAGCAAAATAAAAAACTGGGAGTTAAAAATACAAAATGCTCGCTTCTGACAGATTATTTTTGCACTTAGGGAATACATCCAGCTGTCCAATCTGTGTTCCTAAAAAATTATAATTTTCCATACACATCTGTTTGCCCTTCCTTTTGAGTCATACGAAATATCATACAAGAGTACCATGAGCAATATGTATAAACAATTGAAAAAAAAAAAGGCAACCTCTACATTCGGAGGAATAAAACGAGAACGTCAGAATTTCATAACCCATATCGATTAATATAAAATAATAAAATAAATAATTTACGAACAGCGGAAGTAAGACTTACATTCCGCTTTTAATTCGAAGCAATAAAATTTCGATTCATCTCATGCAGAAGTGATGAACCACAATGTTTTGAAAGTTGACCGAGTAGACGTACAATTACTCCCCCTGTATACTCTCAAAATTTTTTTCAGACAAATAGCGTATACCCTCAAGCTTCAAAAACTTTCATTTATAATTCAGGTTCTATCAGCACATTTTTAACTTTTCCTAAGGCAATAAATAATATTCTGGGGCTGCATGATTTTATAGAAAATTCCTTGATATTTTGCATGCATTGTTACGCTCATATTTTAAGTGTAGTTATTCCTCGCTTCTTCGCGCTTCGACTTTCGCGGCTTCTTCACTACATCGCTGATTTTTTTTTTTTTTTCAAATATAGTAATTAGCCTTTTTAATGCGTTCGTGTAAAAGTTTTATACGTAATACCTTTAATGAGGATAAATGTAGAGGAAGAACGGGTGTATATACGGTCACTAACTGACAACTAATTCATCATCGAACAAGTTAAGCTATTTTCATAGATTAGCAGTCTTAGTGTGTAAGAACTGCACGTGTGTGTGTAGTTTATTTCCCAATAATTAACAATGTGATATCTATTTCGTCTAATATGTCTTATTTATTCCTATTTTTCGCAATGTATCAAGTAACACAAATGTAATGGTGGCTAAAGGAGCTGTTTCATGTCTATGTTAAAAACCTATTTAAGTTGTCGTAAGTAAGTTTTCTGCGCTCTAATTAGGAAAATATTCGGTATATAAATACAGAATCCTACTTCGCGGAAATTCAGTTATCGCGGTATAGTCTGGAAAAAATCGCGTTAAAGGAGGGTTGTTTATTTAATGAGAGTACTATTTTTGAAAAACGTATGGCACATCATCTAATACTTTTTCTGGGCCTCTTTAAGTATGCAATCTAAGAGTGACACAAGATAACTCTCTGAGAGTTAAAACCATAATAAATTATTTCCATAATTTCAAAACAGATGATTTAACGCCTGCAAAAATTTAGAAAATGATTCTTTTAGTGGTTCAACAGCAATGCCCTTTGTGACGTGCTACTTTCCACGTGGCCCTACCACTGGCCGACCTTGATAGATCACATATGATTCACGTACATCGCCGTCCAGTCTGAGCAGTGAATAGACTGGAACACCGTTAGGTCCTTTGGCAGTATCGCACCTTTTGAAGGCCGATTACCATGGTCGCATTTTAACTTATGCCGAGTGCAGTAGGAGGGTGCAGTCCTTTGTGCAGTCTTTGGACAAGCAAATCAAATCTCCTCCTGATTTGGCTACGACCGAAGTGCAAAGAAACCGACCAATTAAAAAAATTAATTACTGTTTAAGGCTTTCACGGCCGGCGTCAATATGGGGAGTTAACAATTCCGGGTTTGTTGGCCGTGGTCTAATTGGAGTAGAAATTCCAGACGCTTCGGCTAGCTTTGCTGCAGCCATCATCAGTGGTTTGAGTTTGGTGAGACTGATGGAGATAACATTTCCGGGCTTATTGGCCGTGATCTGATTGGAGTACTCAGTCTCACAAAAACTCAAACTACTGATAATGGCTGCGGCAAAGCAAATCGAAACGTTTGGAATTTCTACTCCAATTATACCACGGCCAATAAGCCCTGAAATGTTATCTCCCCATAAAAAAATTAATGTTGACCCGGGCACACCTCTTGGTAAGTTCCTGTGAAAGAAAATTTTTTGATCGAGGAGACAACGTTACTACTCCGTGATGTGGAGTATACAAAAATACCTGCTTTCTCGCTTACCTGGGGTGCGGAGCAATTGCTTACAAGTTTCGGAACTGTGTACCAGAGGCATAACTGCGCCGTTTCATCATTTACATACGAACTGTGCGCAATCTCGGAAAGTTCTCCGTTTGAGGCAATGTGTCAATAAAATATCACGTATATTAATTTCGGCAAACGAAAGTCTGACATATTGCAATAGTAATCGCAAAAAAAAAAACACTATAAATAAGAGTTAATTTCTTTAATTTTTTGGTTAAATATTCACATTGATTGAACTTATTTAAATATTCCTTTCATTTTCTCACAGAAGGAAAATATTTATCTGCTTTGAATTTGTTTGCAGATTGACAATTGAGTATCTTTGCTTGAGCCCGAGCCCGAAATCTATTTTCGGTTCTAGAGCCCGTGTCCGCTTCGGGCCCGGGCTGAGCCCGTCACATCTCTACTGATTAGTGAATAGACTGGACACCGTTAGGTCCTTTGGCAGTGTCGCACCTTTTGAAGGCCGATTACCATGGTCGCATTTGAACTTATGCCGAGTGCACTGGAAGGGTATAGACTTTGTGCAGTCTTTGGACAAGCAAATCAAATCTCTTCCTGATTTGGCTACGACCGAAGCGCCATTAACCGACCAATTAAAAAAATTAATGTTGGCATGGGCACACCTCTTGGTAAGTTCTGGGTGAAAGAAAATTTTTTGACCGACGATACGACGTTAGTTTTTCGTGATGTGGAGTATAAAAAAATACCTGGTTTCTCGCGTACCTGGGGTGCGGAGCATTTGCTTACAAGTTTCGGAACTGTGTACCATAGTCATAACTGCTGTTGTGCCGTTTCATCATTTACATACGAACTGTACGCAATCTCAGAAAGTTCTCCGTTTGGGGCAATGTGTCAATAAAATATCACGTATATTAATTTCGGCAAACGAAAGTCTGTAAATATTGTAACTACATGAAAATACCCCAGACTTCATGAATAAATTTTCAGTCCATTGTAAACTGTATTTTGTAGTAAGTTACCGCCCTCTCCAGCTCACGTGATTCCTATTCCGGGCTGATGAGTGCTAAAAAGCACGAAACTGCAGTCCTCGGATGGAATAACTGAGCTGGCGGTGCATTTTAAGCATGTAAACTGTATTATTACTTGGCAAAGTACGTGTACCACTAACTTTACGACTACGCCACAGTATTCAAAAGGCTAAACAATCCTTGTTGATTTTTCAGAGTGTTTTCAAGAGGGTTGTTCTTTCACAATGGCATAAATAAATGGTTACAAATTATGAACCCTAAAGCAGGAGTAATATTAAATCACACAAGCGGATAAATTTAAGCATTTTATTTCCTTCTTGCTAATGTTAAAAAGTTACTTTAGTAAGAAGAAACACTTTAAAAAAGGAATAAAAATTTAAACAATAATTTACCTAGCTATTACATTTTTTAGAAAGTCTTTTTTTTTTTTTTTGGTTTTGCCTTACTGTAAAAATTCCCACAAACTAATCAGATTTGAATTTTATAAGTCAATGTTTCAAATGTAATTATCCTAAATAATCCTTTACAGTTTTTTGTTATTATTTTATTTTATTTTATTTATTTATTTATTTATTTATTTTGGTCATCTGTAATCGAATTTATCATTTACTAGGCCATGAAGCAAACCGGCCGGGACAACGAGATTTTGTCCGAAAACCGGGAATGTTCGGTCAAATCGGGACGTCTGACAGGCCTTACCTTTATGTCACAGAGTAAAAACTTGTAAACAAAGTTTTAAAAAATATCGAATGCAAACATTTACAAAACTTGCGTACAAGTATTTCGGGGTTGCAAGGAAGCAAGCCCCTTTACAGCATGAAAAATATTATATTTCGAAGAGAAATTGAGTCACACAATAAACAGCAAGACAGAGTAATATTTTATTATCGTTATAGAAAGTGAACGACATATAATCGAATAACTTTGTAGATGATGTAGTGATTTCATTCACAAATAACTTTACGCAGTGCAACGAGTTGAAAAAAAATCATGATCGCCATCTATTGACAAGTAGAAGAAACATAAATATTTTTGGATAAATATTATATCGATGAAGGAAAAAAGTAAAATTTAGTTGAACTTTGAAAGCAATGAAAGATATTTATAGTTTTATAATTTGGGAAGAGTTCGATATCGTAGACATTTGGCTACTTTTTCAAAGTTCGCCAAATTTTTTGGTGCCAAACCCTAGGGGTTGTTTTTTTTGGACTTCCGATGTAAACAAAGCGAAAACGTATGTTTTTTTTTACTCACTCTTCGGGAAAATGCAATCAAATGGGGATTTTGACACTTCAGAAGTGAATTTTTTTTGCAAAAAAAAGATTTTTTAATGAGAAAGTCAAAACTTTTCAAAATCGCCTTTTTTTCAAATACCAATATAGCTATGTCAGTATTACAATTTTAATCAATGAAATAATTGGTAAAATGGGTTCAGTTAGGAATTAATCCAACAAGCATACACTTTTTATTTAAAAAAAAATCTTGAAAAAATAGCTAATTTGCTCACTTTTTTGGAAGTTACACATAAAAGGGAAGAGTAAGTAAAAAAACACTTTTTCTCTTTGTTTACACAGAAGAGAAAAAAAAAAACAAAAAACCTCTTGGGTTTAACACCAAAAAATTTGGCAAACTTTAAAGCTAGGGATTCGGTTGGGTTAGCTAATCAGAGTATTTCAAGCTAACCGTATCCAGTTCACGGGACGAGGACCCACCCCAGCGGTGTGAACCATATTTTTATAGCATCACAAATTATGAAATAAATGACAAAAACAATAAACCTCGTGCAAAATGAAATAATACCAAAGAAATAACCTATTATTTTAACAAATCGGCACGGTAAAACATTGCATTTAGCCTAAAACCACGCTGACAAAAATAATAAACCTGGTGCAAAATGAAATAATACCAAAGAAATAACCACCTATTATTTTAACAAATCGGCATGGTAAAACAATGCATTTAGCCTAAAACCACGCGGTCAAAAAACTAAATATCCATTTTAATCAGACAAATCATGGAATAAATGACATTAAAATAATAAACCTGTTGCTAAAGAAATAATACCAAAGAAATAACCTATTATTTTAACAAATCGGCATGGTAAAGCAATGCATTTAGCCTAAAACCACGCCGTTAAAAAACTAAATATCCATTTTAATCAGCACAAATCATGAAATAAATGAAGTAAAAATAATAAACCTGGTGTAATGGAAAATAATACCAAAGAAATAACTCATTATTTTAACAAATCGGCATGGTAAAACAATGCATTTAGCCTAAAACCACGCGGTTAGAAAACTAAATATCTATTTCAATCAACACAAATCATAAAATAAATGACATAAAAATAATTAACCTGGTGCAAAAGTAAGTAATACTAAAGAAATAACCTATTATTTTAACAAATCGGCATGGTAAAACCATGCATCTAGCCTAAAACCGTGCGGTTAAATTAGAAACCATAAAATAGAATTAAATATGGACATTTAAAGCAACAAAGTAATAAAATTCGGTGCAAGAGAACATAAATCGAGTAAAATTATTGTTTATGAAAAGAAAAAAACGGGTTTAAGACCAGTTAAGATCGGTTTTGCACGTGCTACAGAGCACGTGCATTGAAAAAGTGATAAAATGATTGAAAAAAATGCAGGTTAAACCAAAATGCAGCGCAAATAAAAATTTTATGAAAATGATAAAAATTGTTTAAAAATAATAATAAAAAAAAACAGTAGTACTCACGGCTTTTGTGGCAAAATATATAGAGCATGATTGCGCGTTGCACATCGCTAAAACGGTTAGCGAGCTGGGGGGTGGAGAGGAGAGGAAGGAAGGGATGCGGGTGCATACATGTTTCTTGCTTTAATGTCATCTGTTGTACTTAAACTTTGTCATACGAGATTGCTTATTTGGCCTCTGCTGAACATAAAGCACGAAAAAAAATAAATAAATAAATAAATTAAAAAAAGAAAACTTAATTTGAATTTTGACATCTTGAATTCAAATTATGTTTTTCGCAATCACGAATGTGTGTATTTAGGCGTGTGTGTTTGTGTGTGGGGGTATGTGTGTTTGTGTGTAAGGGTATGTGTATGTGTGTGTATGCATGTGTGTTTGTGTCTGTATGCTTGCGTAAGTGTGTGGGTAGTTGTGTGTATGAATGTGTGGGGGGGATATGTGTATGTGTGTAGGCATATGTGTTTGTGTCTGTGTGCAGGCATGAATGTGTGGGCAGTTGAGTATGTATGCGCGTGCGTGTAGGACATGCATGCAACCTTGAGACGGCTTTCGCTATAGGAGCAGCATCGTGAGGAGCCCGTCGACGGTGATGCTGCGGAGGGTGGCGGTGGGAAAATAAAATCAAAGGACATCAAAACAGTCAAATGAGAACAATAAGCAATCGTGATTGCTCAAAAAATCCAACGCTTCACTATTGTTAGTGAGGAACTCAAAACGTGTTTCTTCAAATGGCTCAAAAGCTCATTTCTGCAGATACTACGCTTTACCTTGCCACGGCAGTATAGTTCAGTTATATATATATATATATTTTTTTTATTTAAATCTTTGTTGGTAGTACAGATAATGATTTTTTGTTTATAAATGAATCTATTCGTTTACCGATACAATGATTTGCCCCGGCTTCGTTTCAACATCCCATTTTTTTTCTTATGTTACATTTATTGTATTAGAACTTTCTTCGCACAAATCACAATTCAAATTATTTATAAGAGGCGCTGCATTCTTCGGCTATTAGAGTAATAGAAAATTTGGCTTCAATTTGCTAACAAACAATCACAAAGTGACATTTTTCACATCCTGTTACTTTCAGAGTCTCAGTTAGTCTTGGTTTAACGAACCAACACAATTCGCAAACTTCTTGCATGCGGTTTGTAAAGATATAGCAGCGTAAAAAGTTGCTAGGAGACACTTTTATAAACACTACCAGTTTTTAAAGTAGTTCATTTAATTATAAGATGAAGTTGCTGCTCCCATCGATGTCGTTCATGTCTTTCCTTGCAGCATTTCACGTTGAGCGTTCGATCTTCCCAGACCGGGCGTGTTGAAGCAATACATGCTACCTCACAGTAGCCGACATAGAGGGAAGCGTTGTTTAGGCCATCATTACCATCAAGGGTGAATCAACAGTAGTATTTTCCAGGTTAAGCTGGAATGCTGTTAGAATTGTTAAGACAGGTGATAATTTCTGAAGCTATTTGTAAAAACATTTCCAGGAAGCAACATGTAGTTTTAAAGCACAATGCTTTCTTCGACTCTAAAGATCTTTTAAAGAATGTATGTACAACAATTGGGGAATTAGATGCACCACCTGATTCATACACAATTGTTTCTTGTTCTTAGGGTTAGAATTTTCCTCTCTCGTCTTTTGCTCTATAATTCAGAACTAGTTTAGTAAAGACTTTTCCTTCAATATTGTAAAAATCAAGAAAAAAAATTGTATATGTTATGCGCACAAACATTCATACTATTACTTATATCGCTTTCCAGGACTGTTCCTTTAATATTGTGGGGAAAAAGTATATCGTCGCCTCAGAGCAACAGTTAGATATCTAATCCCAGAAATAACACTAAGATATCTTACTGTTGCTCTGAGGCGACGATATCTTATATACACAAACATTAATACTTTTACTTATATCGCTTCCCGAAAACAAAATTGACACAGCGGGGGGAAAAACCAGCATAGGCGAAAAGCAATGTTTGACGGAATGCTAATTTTCACTGATTTGTTCTCAAACACTGAAATTTGCGCAAAAATTTATTATGTTATATATTTATATACTGTTTTTTTTTTTTTTTTTTTTTTAGTCTAAAGAAATACGTATCGCATATTTGAAATACGAACAGTCTTCTGCTAAACTATGAAATTGTAATAGTGTGTGTCACTGCTGATACCGTTTATACGTCACCACACACCTTCCGAATTTTGTGGTAGTCAATAATTAGAACATTTTTTCTAATTTTTCAGATGTGTCACTTCTGTTCTGTGAGCGTAACATACATTATTTGATCTTGAGATACTATTTGTTAAAAGTTAAAGAAAACGCATCCGTCCCGTGTTAAGAGAAAATTGCTATGTTTTTTCTGTACATCATGATAATAGCGGTAAAATTTTTATTTTACCACTTTACCAAATTTTAATTAAAACTAATAGGCTGGCCTGAAATCTGACATGCACATAAGCAGGGAGGGTAACTTTCCCTTCCTGGGCAGCGCATTTAAATTCATTCTCTGACTCTAGTTTTTTTTTTCTTTCAAACAAATTTTTATTGTTCGCGGAAATACACTATTTATTCATTTATTTGGTCCTATTGCCTCCATCTTATATTATTTCACAAAACATAATGTGCAGCATAAAAGGCAATTCAAATATTCAAAGTTCAAACTGAAAACTTTCTTATTTTTTTTCCCCCATAACAAACTATGATTTGCAAATAAACTTAGAACAATTCCCCGGGAATGGTATCCCACCCCCCCCCCCTTCCCACAACGTGAGTCATAATTTGGGAAAATGTTTGTGTGCCAGGTTGTTGTTGAACAATGCTTTTATTAAACTGTATGTCAAATTTTTTAAGTAATATAAATATGGATTTCACACACATTCTATTTAGGATCTCCCCCCCCCCTCTGCAAAAATCTAAATGGTGAGCACCCTACGCTTTTTTACATTAAAGTGCTTGATCAGTTATTTTACATCTATTATTTTTAAGCTAATTTTAAAAAACGTAAGCAGTGGTTCACCCTGAACTTACTTTAGTTCAAAGGTTATTTTTTACTTTTTAGTTCATTTTGCTTCACGAGCGTGCTCATTTAGTTTTTTAAAACTGTATTATACATTATTTTTCTTGCTCCCTTTTAGTTTTTACGTGCTCGGCACAAATCCACGGAAAAGCCGTCATTTCATTTTATCCCTCTCGACAGCTCATGTATTAAAGTTTTAAATTTCAAAGGTAATGAACAAAGTTTTTTGACAACAATTTCAACAGAATTGTGTTCATTACCCCTTGAAATTACTATTTGATGTAAAATATATGACATGACATGTGTGCGGGACAAATTGTTCATTTCTTCATGTAATGGCGCCTTAACACGTCCTTAACATGCGTATTGAATTACTGAGGCATGAGATGCAGCTTCCAGTTTTTTTATTTCTATTTTTATATTTCAGTAGCTCAACTTTATCTATATATATATAATGAGTCTGGTCAGTTTGCAGCAAACACTCTCCGTCAGGAAACTTTAATGAAAATCTTTACATTAATATGTATTTCTAAGGCATTAAGAAATGATATAAATTTAAATTATTTATTCAATAAAATGAAAGAATCTTGATAAAGTAAAAACGTAGGTGGAAGCTCTTTTAATCAGATTTCAATAGACGATTTTTCAAAGCATGTGAAGATTTTGATAACTGTATACTCTATTTTTTTTTTTTTTTTTTTTTTTTTTTTTTTAAAGAATGTAGGCATATTGCTTCAGTTGTCATTATTGTTAATGTATTGCTGTTCTTTTGCATACTCCCTATTCAGAATCCGCTTTCTTTTCCACCTGACTGAATTTTTATAGACCTCTGATCGGAGAAGTTGAATTAATAATACAAATCAAATCACTAGGGGGAGGGGGAGAAATTGTTACAAAGTAATCCGACTTTCCGAATTCTGTACCAGCCAAAGCAATAAATTTCTCATTCAGGTTTATGGTTAATCTAAAAAAATTGCGATGTACTGATAATGTTAAAATGAATGAATTAGTATCGCTCGGCTATCATTTTTGCTATTAGCAATACAGTGCACTTCCAATATCCTTGCTGTTCACAAGAAATATGATAATTTAAATAGCAGAATGAGGCTTGTTAGGACAAAAAAATAGGACTTTTTTTATTTTGAGGAGAGGGCGGCGTCCCGTTTTCGCCGAGGACGGCAAAACTGCTTGATAGCTAAAAACCCTGGTGGTAACGATCTATTAGTCGGTCTATAAATCGCGATTCTAATCTCAGCTCTGTCAAAAGGATATATTTGGACGCATTTCCTACAAGTTTTGCCACGGTTTTATGAACAATAATTTTTGAAACTGGAAAAAATGATAATAATAAAAGGTAATTCATTGATGTTTTCAAGAAGAGATTTTTTCTGCTGTTTTCAAAATTAAGACAACATCCAATAATGTGCATGTAATGCACCGTAATGAACTCAAAATAAATTCTACTTACGTTTCATTTCTTTTCGCCTACAAAACTCATACCGATAAAGCTACAGTAATGTCAACCCCTACGAAATTGAGATCATTTTAAATTCGAGGAGGGAGGGGGGGGGGGGAATCTCATGCTTGGAAACAAATTTTCTCTTTTGCTAACTTTTTTTAGGGTTGTTTTGGTGCGTAGAGGAAAAAGAGCCGGGTAAGAAAGAAAATGGGGAGGGGGGGGGGAATATCCCGCACCTGTCCCTAGTTGACCCCGCGTAGGTTTGATTGACTCTCAACCCAGCCCGTGAGGAGGTACCCATTCATCAAATTCGGAGGCTAGGTCTCGCGGAGGCCAAATGTCTGAGACACACATAAATGCACTTTCTCTTTTTGTATCAAAATACCGTTACTCGTCCTAAGGATGACTGGGGGATGTTAAATATGCTCGAAGTGACAAAGTCCTCCAACTGAAACGATACCTCTTCGGGTACTAAGTAGGGTTTCCAATCCCGCGGGAGTTTAGTATTGGAAGGAGCTAATCCCGTGGGATCCCGGGATCCCGTGGGATTAACTTAAATTTTTATTTAAATTTCAGTGTCAAATAGAAAAGGTTGTGCTCTTTAGGAATGATTGCTTTGCTACTTGAAGTAATAATATTCTCGAATTCCGTACTCCGTTTGTAGAGTATTGTAAAGTCACATAGCAATTAGCAACTATCGATTGTCTGGTACGCAAAAGTGTGCCCTTCTTTTCATATGGGACGGGTAGGGATTTTTGCGGAAAAAAAAAAAAATGCGGTTAATGGAAACGCGTCCTATAGCTCCACTGCAGTTGGTTTTGCAGAAATTAAATAAGTATGGACATTTAGCAAAAGCTCCCCATAAACTTCAGGACCTTCTAAAATAGATTTTTCTTTTCTTATGGGAGTCATGCTTGGTTTTTTGCTCAAGAAAAGCAAATTTCTGACAGAAAATCATGTCTATATGTTGTAGGTATTGCTGTATCAGATTTAACTTGCATTGAGATAAATTTCCAATCCCGAGCGGAAATCAGTCCCGCGGGATTTTGGGATTTTAAGGTGCCATTCCCGAGGGATCCCGGGATCTCGCAGGATTGACTTTACTTTTCCAAAAATTTAGTTTTAATTTCAAATAGAACAAGTTGTGCCTCTTAGGAAAGACTGCTTTTGTTACTTAAAGTAATAATTTTCCCGAATTCCGTAAACCAATTGTAGAGCACTACAAAGTCAGATCCCAAACAGCAATTCTCCTCTGGTACGAAACGTGCGCCGTAATAAAGTCCAACGCGTCAAAGTATTGTTCGTATGGAATAAGGCAGGATTTTTGTTCAAAAAATAATGCGCTTGACGAAAACACGCGATGTGGTACCAGTGCAGTTGTGTTGAATAACTGTGGACATATAGCAAAAGATTCCCATGGCAGTTTAACATTACAAGTGGAGACATTATATATTGAATAAAATTCAACTACATTATTTGTACCAAATTTCATGAAGATCGGCTGAACGGTCTAGGCATAAGCGCCCATATGCAAATTTGAAAGGGGGGGGGGCTCAAATATTTTCCCCGCGGTTTAGCTGGATATTTTCCACGGGCGCAAACCGATTTCAATGCAGATGAGAGTCAATCAAATTCGACATTTTTAATAACTTATTCATTAATGGCTAGAGAAGAAATGTTTTTACATTTTTGCAAAGAAAAAAGTACTTAAAGGAAGGAAGGAAGTTCTAATTTCAAAGGGGGGGGGGGTTACTCGAGCCCCTTCTTGCCCTCCCTATATGGGCGCCCTTGGGTCTAGGCGCTATGAGCGTAACAGAGATAAAGGGATTCAGATATTCAGAGACACAGACTTTCAGTTTTATTATTATTAAAGAAGTGTAGAAATTATACATTGAATAAAAGTACAGCTGGTCGATTGATGCAAATAATAAAGATTGAAAGCCCTGCACAAACAAAATAAGAATGCTTGAATGAAATTATGACATTTCATGGCCTATATAATATCACATAAATATTTCGATTTCGTACTTATTGTATTCAAATTATTTTCATTGTCTTATTGATAACGATCTAATAATATTTATCCACGTTTCAAATTTCAACATGCCTAGAAAAAAGAAAGTCAGATGAACTAGTTTCGTGATTTTTCTGAAACAGACAGGAAAGAAATTGTTGTACTAGTGAACTGTTGTACTAGTGAACAGATATTTGTCTCACTGTTCCCACTTACTGGCGGAACAGTGAGACAAACTACATCTTACTTATTTTTTTCTTTCATTCAAAAGATGACTATCTTTTGAATGAAAGAAAAAAATAAGTTTATCAAGAATACAAGAAAATAAAAAAATACATTACATATTGAGAAAAGGAAACAACTCCTGAAAGCTATTGTAAAGACGCATATATTCATATGCATTACTGAGAAATATTTATTTGAATATTTCACCTAAAGAATCTGTTGGACTGACCTCACATGCAAGGTAGCGCCAGCTGTAGGAAGTTAAGAAAAAATGCATTATGGCAAAAAAAAAAAAAAAAAAGAATAATGCATTATAACAAGAAAAACAATTCTTCAAAGCAATTGTGAAAGCATATCCGCTTTTCTGAAGTGTTAATTTTAAAAATTAAACAAAAGAAAAACCTGATTTTGTTTTAACCTGATTTAGTTATATGTAGGCTGTATCGCTACAGTTCATTATTTGAATCTGCTAGACATGAAAATCTATCTTTAAACAATAGCCACTAGAGTAGTTAGAAAAGAACAAAATAAAGAAATATTCTTCAGCAATATTGGTTACAAATCGAGCAGATATTACCAATAAACGCCAAATGAATTAGATAATACTTAAAAACATCAATTTCTGGTACCGAATAAAGGTCTCGACTAAAGAATAAAGGTACCGATCTCGAATCCCGCAGGATATTTAGCGAGATTAATCCCGTGGAATCGAGATCAAAATCCCGCGGTATTTCGAATCCCTCAAATTTTTTTCATTGAAACGTTTTCCAACTTTTGCCGCTCATAAAACGACTATTTTCACAAGCATCATCTGTTTGAATCGCTTTCCTCGTATATCTGCAAGAAGAGAGAGAAGAACTCTGTGTCTTACATGATGAACATGGATTTACCATTCAAGAAACAATAAAAATAGAGTATATTTTTCTGAGAATGAATTGGTATTGCCATTTGGAGGTTTCATTTTCATGCGGACAGCAATTGAGAAAATGCGTATAATTTAAAAGCGTTTTCGAAAACCATCACTAAAGTTTAAAATCCAGGAAATTTAGCTTTCGAAAAAATTCGGAAAGTGTATTACTGATAGCAAACCCGCTGGAGTAGCTTGAATGCAATGTTGGATCACTTCTGTATGCTTGACTAATGCACTCAAAACGTGTAACTTACGAAAGGGGCACAATACTTTTCTCCAAAGAAGAAAGCAATGAAAAATCTGGCATTATTTATATAACACTCGGCACGGCTCTAAAAGAGGCGACCGAAACTTAAATAAAACACAGGATGACTCGCAAGTGAGAGGTAAAATTAGCGAAGTTACTCAAAAAATTTTACCGAGACTGTGACTTGGTGAAATCAAGCAGCCCTCACCCCTTGCTGAAATGACTCGAATGCATTGACACAATGATAAACGTTAATGAAGTCATTTGGGTATTCTCAATGCAAGTTAAATTGTGTACAGCAAAACACGTATCCAATAGACATCGTTTTTTTTAATCCGAAATTTGCTGTTCTTGAACAAAAACCAAGAGCATAAGAAATGTCTACTTCGGACGGTGATGAAGAGAAGGGGGATCTTTTGCTAAATGTCCGCAGTTATTTAATCTCAGTAAAACCACCTGCACTGGAGCAGCACGTGGTTTCATCCAGAGGATTATTTTTTAGCAACCGAAAACTTTTTCTCACTCCATACGAACAATGCTTTGTTAATACGAGTTGGACTTTTTTAGGGCACACTTTTGCGTGCAAAACGATAGTTGCTAATTGGGATCTGACTTTATATTTCTCAGCAATTGGTGTACAGAATTTGGAAAAACTACTAATTCATATAACAAAAGCAGTTATTCTAAAAAGCCAACTTTTTCTAATACACATTAAAATTAAATTTTTGTAAAATCAAGGATACCGGGATCCCGCGGGATTGGCTCCTTACAATCCCGAAATCCCGCGAGACTGCATCCGGGGCAGGAATGGAAACCCTAATCCCCGTGGAATCAGCCCGATCTTTCTACAGCAAAGGCATCGACCTGCTGCCGCAACGCTGGGACCTGTGTTAGCCCATGGCGATTTCTCTTGGTTTACATTAAAAGTATTACTTTTATTCTATTTATCCACTTTTCATTTGAGTAATCCTTATATTTTAAATATTAAATGAAACCTACTGATATTCAGTGCAATATTTATTTGTTTAGTATTCATTTTATTTGTATTTTAAATGCTTTGTGCTTTTAGTCAAGTACAAGCGGCGCAAATGAAATAGTACATTTCATTTACTAATATAATCTTTTTTCAAATCACTTACACGCTCACAAAACCCCTTTTTGATTCATTTTTTCACTTATTTTATTATTCATTCACTATTTTATACATTCATTTATCTTTTCTCGCAGATTAACTTATTTAACTATATATTCGTGAATTGTGTTTCATTACCTTTTTTTTTATTAGTTAATTCTCATTTATCTGATCGAAAATATCTTTAATAATAGAATAGAAAATGTTTCATAATTAAAATATTTCATTTTTCACTTTGCCCCTTCAAAAAAAAAAAAAAGTGAAATTTTTTTTTTCCCGCGGTTCAAATCTACTGCAAAAAAATAAAAATAATGTGTAAATGCAAGGTTTAATATATGTATAGTTCTTTCTTCGTGTACCGTAATTCTAAGAACAAATCTGTTCATTTTGACAAAAGTAAGTGATTTTACATATTTCACTTTGCTCCATGTTCCCCTACTTGAGATCTTTAGAGGACTAAAATGTACTTCGGAAAAATGAAAGAAACCAAACCAGCAATGAAAAACTACGTATCATTTTCTTAACACACTTCGAGTACTTATATTTTCTCTCACTAGATGGCGCTCCACGCAATATTTTAGCATTCGTTGTTGCGTTGGACTAACGAGGCGTTGGTTGACGCACGCAGTAATTACTCTGTCGTGCAGGAGAATATGTGCATATGTCCCCTACTCCTTTTGAAATATTTACTTTTCTAAAACTTGCAGATGGCTAACCATGTTCTTTTGCATTATACCGAATGCAAAGCCAAAAACAACTGGTAGTTTTGAATGTTGCGGTTTGTATACGCCTTGACTATTGCCACGGAAAACCCGTGACGCTGAACAGCAAAAACAGCTATAGCCACAGAAGGCCGGAAGTACATCCAGGAATTGTCCGTGACAGCAGCTGGAGCATTGCGCGGCGCAAATATTCTCCTTCTAATCCCGTGACTAAGCAAGCGTTAAAAAGAATAATGAGGGAACTGTATATTATGTACAAGGTGTCCTGAAAAAAGACTGACTGTTTTCAAAAAATTTTCACATGAAAATAGTTGACGATTAAAAATATAATTTTTGCAGAAAATTCATGTGGTAAGTTTCGTCCCCCCCCCCAGATCTTCAAAGTTTAGTTTACAAGTGTTTCAATAGATGGCGCTGCAAAGAGTAAGCCTCTAAGTCAAAAAATAATTTTTGGAATTCACCGATTTGTCCTAAAATTGCGACATGTGGTTGCAGCTGGCGGCAGGCATTTTGAAAATATTGTTGCGAAATTTTATTTATCAGAAACATTTTTCGAAAACCTATGATGTAATTTTCTCTTTCTTTGATTTACGGTCTTACAACTGCTGCACCATCTATTGGAAAGTTCTTGAACAAAATTTTGGAACTTTGGGGGACGAAAATTATGGCCCACCACATGAATTTTCTGCATATTTTTGAGCAATCACGATTGCTTATTGTTCTCATATAACTGTTTTTGGCGTCCTATCATTTTATTTTCCCAACGCCACCCTCCACACCATCACCGTCGGCGGGCTCCTCACGATACTGCTCCTATAGCGAAAGTAGTCTTCAGGTTGCATCCATGTCCTACACACGCGCATACATACACAACTACACACACAAACACATACACACACAAACACGTACACACACGCATACACAGACACCTACACATACACACAAAAACATACACACAACTACCCACACATTCATGCCTGCACACAGACACAAACACATATGCCAACACAAACATACACATACCCCTACACACAAACACACACGCCTCGTACACATACTCGTGATTGCGAAAAACATAATTTGAATTCAAGATGTCAAAATTCAAATTAATTTCTTTTTTTTTCTTTTTTTTTTATCATTAACCATTTTACTGTTATGAATTTTTGAAAACAGTCAGTCTTTTTCAGGGTACCCTGTATTAATTTTTGCAGTAATTTTTGCCCTGTATTAATTAAGTTATTTAAAGGTGTTGCAGAGTTAGAAAAAGGAGCACATAGCATTCGTTTACCAAGAGAGTCATTCCATTTCAAATCAGGCAGGCAGGTATGAAAAGTGTCATATGACCATCACCACTTTTTTTGAAAAAAATACAGTAGTTACAACTAAGGGACATATGAAATATCACAAAAGGATTTTGCAAGAAAAAAAATTTTTCTTCAGTTACAGCCTATTAAAATTCTGCACAAAATCCGCCATTTTGGAAAAAAACGGCAAAGCACTCCATTTCAAATGGACATTATTTCAAAAGTATTTAACCTATTTGAATAATTCTTTTTTCTAAAAATAAATAAGGACCCATATATCCTATAGACATCGTTTTTGAAAGTTTAGTTAGGTTTTTGATAAAGAAAAAAAATCATTTTTGTCGCGAAAAAACTGCATTTTTACCGATTTTATGATTTTTTTTCTCCATGAAAAAAAAGTTTTTTTTACTAAACGGAGATGGCAGTCTAAAGCCCTTATATGATAGTTTCATAACATATTTTATTATAATCCTTGAATGCATACAGCCTCGGAAATAAAATTTTAAATTTTGAAAATTTTCAAAAATTAGCGATTTTTGAAGTGATTTTACTCAAAAAACCCATTTTTTAAAAATCTAAAAATTGGCTCACTTGAACCCCATATAATGCTTAACAAGTGGGTAGACACCGCATCCCGTATTTTTTCTCATAAAATGTTTTATGATTTTTTGAAAGTGACCTTATCGCCCATGGCATGCATGTAAAATAAAAATGTCTAATAATTTCAGTTACTAAAATTCTGGTTATATTAATGCCTAATAACTACAATAAAGGTGCCCTTTATCAGGAACAACTAAAATCTTACTAATTTTTAATAATATATCAGTAACAAACCGCTGTTGATGACCTAGTCAATTCGTCTTTTTGTAAGACTCTGTGTGTAGCCTTTAGATAGAAGAGCTTTGGTGATTATATTAATGACTAATAGGTACGATAATGATGTACTTTATCAGTAACAATAAAAATCTATATATATTTTTTTTATATAAATATTACTTTATTTTGTCTCCAAAGCTATGCATTCACCGTTACTTTCATATGCAGCAACGAATCATATTTTTTCTCTTTCAATTCTCTTTCTCTTCAACTCAATTACTCGACAGGGGAAACCATCAAAGGGAAGAACAATACAATGCATTTGAAACGATTAATTTTAATTTCGTGCTTTGGTTTGACATTGGCGAATGTTGTCACATAATTTTTGGATCCTACCTAGTATGATTACTTTTATACGTAAGAATATGTATACTAAATTCATACCGCAAAACTCACTTATAGTTTAAGAATTTAAAAAGCCCACTGTTTTATGAGAGAAATAATTAATTGAACATGGTTGTAAGTTGAGGTAACCAAACAGATCACCAAAGGTAGCTATTATAGCCAGGGATCCAATTCTAACAAAAGAAGGTCAGGATCCCTATAGTCTTCAGAACTTATTTTAATGCTTAAGTGGCCTGAATTCGGTCAAAAATACAAAAATTTGAATGAAACAAATAAGGAAGTATGGGATCTCAGCTCCCATAACAATTAGGCGCTGATCAGCAGAAAAATATATTCATATAACGAAGTACAAAAAGACGAATTGACTGGGTCATCAGAAGCGGTTTTATACTGCTACATTATTAAAAGTCAGTAAAATTTTATTTGTTGCTGATAAAGTGCACCATTATTGTAGTTATTAGGCATTAATTTCATCAGATTTTCAGTGACTGAAATTATTAGAAATTTTTATTTTACATGCATGCCATGGGCGATAAGGTCACTTTCAAAAAATCATAAAACATTTTATGGGAAAAAATACGGGATGCGGTGTCTACCCACTTGTTAAGCATTATATGGGGTTCAAATGAGCCAATTTTTAGATTTTTAAAAAATGGGTTTTTTGAGTAAAATCACTTCAAAAATCGCTAATTTTTGAAAATTTTTACAATTTCAAATTTTATTTCCAAGGCTGTATGCATCCAAGGATTATAATAAAATATGTTATGAAACTATCATATAAGGGCTTTAGACGGCCATCTCCGTTTAGTAAAAAAAACTTTTTTTTTCATGGAGAAAAAAAAACCATAAAATCGGTAAAAATGCAGTTTTTTCGCGACAAAAATGATTTTTTTTCTTTATCAAAAAACCTAACTAAACTTTTAAAACCGATGTCTGGAGGATATATGGGTCCTTATTTATTTTTAGAAAAAAGAATTATTCAAATAGGTTAAATACTTTTGAAATAATGTTCATTTGAAATGGAGTGTTTTGCTGGTTTTTTCCAAAATGGCGGATTTTGTGCAGAATTTTAATAGGCTATAACTGAAGAAAAAAAAAATTTTCTTGCAAAATCCTTTTGGGATATTTCATATGTCCCTTAGTTGTAACTACTGTAATTTTTTCCAAAAAATCGGTGATGGTCATGTGACAGACCCTGCCTGATCTGAAATGGAATGGCTCAAGAACCAATTTAATATCTTTAAAGCACTAAACAAGTATGAGCATTGTAAAGAACTAAAAACAAGTAAAAGACATTCAAAGGTAAAACTACAGCATGACAGGTAAAGAGAAAAATGACCAGCTGCCGACTGCAGCGTGCAGGCTTTTTAAAACGTCAACACTGGCACTGGCGAGTCGAGTTGAGTTGTACTCTGCTGGTGCTGCAAACCAACTTCTACAAGAGGCGCAGCAGTGTTATTGAATGCGTTGCGCTATTTTACAGATGACAAAGTTTACTTAGCGGAAAATGACCAGTGAATTTATTAAATTGCTTCGAAGCAATGGATTTTTTTTTCATTCCTTGCTTCTCATGAATGAAATTTGAGATACAGTGGCAGCCAGTTAATTGAATCAGTGGTTAATCGAATCAGCCTCTTTAATGAATCAAATCGTCGAAAACAGAACAAAATCCAGATTTATTGAATTGGCCGCTTTATTGAATCATCCGCTTTATGGTATCAGAACTGTTAAGATGAAACGTGATTCATATAAGCGGCGGTTACTGTATTCGTAATTACCACTAGATTTTTTGCGCATTGTGATAAATTTACGTCCCCCCCCCCCCACCTTCCACTCCCCCCTCCCAAAAAAAGAAGGACGTCCATTGTTCAAATCTACACGCTATACAAATAACACCGTTTTGTGGATTTATTTTATTTTGTTGTTTTTCCTCCCCCTCCGCGTGCTCAAAGGGGAAAAAATGATGTGGGTGTGTTTTCTTTTAATTACAATTAAATGACAGAAGTGTGTAAATTATTTCTGAAGATTTGATGTTATTGAGTCACTTTTCACCCCCCCCCCCCGCGCAAAAGAAAGGAAATTAATGGTTTTTTTTAGCCATAGCATTTTTAACGACAGAACTATGTAATATTTTGTGGATTTGCTTCATTGTATTACTTTCATTGCCACTGCCATACCCAACGGTGAGCGCAAGAAAAGAAAGAAAGAAAAAAAAATAAATAAAAAAAATAAAAATAAAAAATTATTGTAGGATATTTTTTAAAAATTATGTGTGTAGTATTTTAAATGAGAGAACTGTATAATTTTGCGGATTTGATTTCTTTACCTACTTTCGATGTTGCATTCTTTTCTTCCAATTAAAGTTTTTGAAATATTTAAGAAAAATGTCCATAAAAAAAGTTTTAAAATTCATTAATTGATCAGTAACATGGATTGCTTTGCTTGAGTATCATTCACACTCTTAGATTTAAACAGCAACTTTCTTCTTTCCCTCTCTCTCTCTCTGCCTTTGTGTATGTGTGGACACATTTTCCGCTTCTGGAGAATTGCCAGTTTTTGCCATAAAAATCACCCATTTTTCACCAGGGATTGCCATCCCCCTCCCGAGTAATGGTGCACCTCCAAATACGAAGAAGACCATGAAGCTCAAGAAAGGAATGAGAGTGCCCCCCTCCCCCCCCAAAAAATAAGAGAACACCCCTGAAAACTCTTCTAAAACGTTCAATGACACAGTCTGCACCATTAACTACACTGCTTGACAATTGCTAAGGAACAAGTTATTTATGCAAATTTGTACCTCGAACACCTGACCAATGGAAATAAATTGAAGTTCAGATGGCGTGGTAGACCAAGACTCGTTATCTGTATAAAAGACAGTGCATACACGCTCAAGATTTGTACGAAAATTCTGGCTGTTTTGTTTTTAACAAAAATAGTGCTGGATGTTAAAAAAGGTTTTTCTCTGGCATTATGTTTGGTTCTTGAAATACTTAAGAGTAAAATGTCAGCAAGACATCATTTGAGTATCTACGATCGTAGATGAGCGGTTGGACGACCAGAAGCAGGTCGAAGTGTCACCACTGTAGTTGCTGCAATGAGTGTAACAAAAAGTTCCATCTCCAGAATAAAGAAGACCGCTGAAGGTGGAAATGTTTTTCAAAAGCGTGCCGGGGGGTCGTGGTAGAAGCACCACACCTTCGGAGGATTGCTATGTAGCCATCATGACAAAAAGGAACAGAAATTTCACTTCTAGACACATAGCTGCAAATCTAACAACGCCTACTGATACGCATGTTTCTGCAAGAACCATCTCATGGCGAGTAAATAATGTTCGTTTGTATGCACGAAAGCCCGTACGTTGCATCCAAGTTCAACCACGCCATCGTCGAGTGAGATTACGCCGGTGTAAGGAACATGTTGGTGGGAACGTCAAAATTGGTGTAGAGCAATGTTATCTGACGAATCTCGTTTCAGTGTGACAAGTGATTCTGATCACCAACTACTGTGGATAGAGCGGCAAACACGTTATGAACAAAAATTTGTTTGCGAACGTGATCGGTACGGCCCAGGCGTCATGGTGTGGGCAGGCATCATGCACAATGGCAAAACATCGCTTCACATTTTTGAATAAGAAAGCTACACGTCGCAAATGTTTTGCAGAGATGTTATGCTGGATCATGATCGTCTTTTTAAGGGGACTGTAGGTCCAGACTTTCTCTTTACGGACGACGATACACAGCCACACTGGACCATTGAAGTTTAAGACACACTGCAAAGTGAAACCATTCTCCGTACGCAGTGGCATGCTTACTTTCCCGACTTAAATTCAATTGAACTCGCCTGGGAGGCTCTTAGCAGGGGTGTTGCGCGAAGAACCGTGCCTCCCAGAACAGTACAAGAACTCAAATCCGCATTGAGAGAGGAGTAGGAAAACAACCCCCAAGCACTCATCAATGATTAGAGATGAGTATGGAAAGTATATAAAAATTGTGCTTTAGTGTCTCTGGTAATCATACTAAGGTACTCATGTCTCCATCATTCTGACCTAGATCATTCTCTTGTGGTTGTAAGAAAATCATCTAAGTAGGATTATTTTTTTATTTTAAGTTTTTACTTCAGTGATGCAATACTATCTGTATTATTTTGTACTTTTAATAAAAGCATAGCCTCCCTACTAACTATATATTTCGTTCTGTTTGTTTAATCGTTATCAATTCTTAACTATTCCAAAAAACGTAATTGTTCCTTAGCAGTTGTCAAGCAGTGTATTACAAGGGGGGGGGGGGGCAGCACGCACTCCTGTTTTCACATTTCACACATACATCATACTCAGACTGCATTTCCCAATAGGTTAAATATGCACAGTTGCCTTGGGCACGAATTTAGTTTTAACCACACATTCTTTTTAATTATTATTCTTGAAAGTGAGTAGTATTCTTTCATTTTCCATAGCCGCATCCTTTTCTTTTAATTTCAATGAAAAACAATAACTGTGAAAACAAGAAGCGGGTGCTGATTGCAGAAAAGCAGGTGTTATTGCGTTTCGCCAGAAGTCACTACAAGATTGGAGTTTGACTGAGGTTTTCACTGCTTTATTAAAGTTTACTCAATTGGGGTGACTTGAGTGTCTGACAATTATTTTCTCTTTGATATTCTTAAAATATTTAAATTTAAAAATTAACTTATCTTAATTTTGCATCGGAGGCAAATAAAAATGAGTGTCGGGTGAAAGAGGCAGAGTGATTTTTATGTAAAGAAATACATGCTGAATTAAAAACCGAAGATCAGAAACGAGTCTTCAAAAAGTTTGTTTTTAAAATTGGCAGTTGTTAATAACGAAAACTTTCAACTCTGGACTGTAAATCCAGTTACAATTTACACAGGAAATAAAATCTAAAAGTAAGGAGTGGTAAGAACTTCACTTGAGAGAACGCAATGACTGGGAGATTAATCAAATAGACGGAAGAAGTTATTCAAATCATGGATTCGTAGATGAAAAAGAAACGTGTAAAGAGAAAAAACCATCTGAATTTTGACGTATTGAATTCCTATTATGTTTTTCGCAATCATAAACTGCGATAGGACCCTACAAGTTTGTTTTCTTGTTTCTACAAATGAAATGGATACGAAATGGCCAAGAAATTCGCACCCCTCATATGACTGGTGATTTTCTAGAATAGGTATTTCGCGGCCTATCCATAAAAAAGGAATGGTGATTGGGATACGCTAATAAACATAAAGATTTTATGACCGCTATCCATCAACACAATTATCATAAAGATTATTTACCGCGTATAACGTTATGACGTCCTACAATTGGGATTGCGAATATACTATACTCCACTTCAAGGGCAGTCCTGCGTCACTCTCTTGATACCATTTCCCCTCTTAAGGTTAATTCAAACATGACATAAAGAAAAACACATTAAAAAACGGGAAAAAAGGTAAAGTATTTGCTGTATGTGTCAGAGGAAGGAGACAAAACATAGTAAAGGAAAAAAAAAAATGCCTCTTACACCATTGCGAGAATCGTTGCTCGAACTACAAAAGGGGCCCCATACTTGAAACAGCTTAAGGCCCCGTTAAGTCTAAATCCGCCTTGTATTGGACCCCTCCGAAGTGAAATCCTGGCTATGCCACTGCTCTTGTATGATATTTCGTATGAATCTAAAGGGCAAACTGATATTCAGGAAAATTTATAATTTTAAGAAATACAGATTAAACGCCCAGATGTTATCACTGAGTGTTAAAATGTCATAATTTGTTAGGAAATAGTTAATGTAATTTTTCCACTTACCGTAATTTATAACTGCCAGTTTTTTATTTTGTTGACTCTGTATATATAGTAGAGCAGCACTTAAGGCTCCTGTGATCATTCTCAGAATTTTTTCTATTCACTCATTCCACGCCGAGCGCCCGACCTTGTCGGACGTGTTTTTCTCCTCTCTCGTTCTCCGAAGCCTATGCCCTCGACGCGGAAGAAACAGTGCGCAGCTAGGGATAACGGCGTAGAGGCCCTTGTCAGGGCCGGCGGGGTAACTCCCGTCAGCGAAACCGTCCCCCAGCTCAGCGCCTGGCCTTCTCCCGGTTCTCTCATGTCTTTGGCAACTATTAGGAAGAAATACCCACGCACCATTAAAAAGGGAATATCCACTCGCTTTCAACAACTTCTTGATCGCTACAAGTTTGATCTAAAGGCAACCAAGGAAAAATACGTTGAAGCTTTCGACCAGCCCACTCTAAACGGCATTGCGGACTACCTGTACGAACTTCTCGACGCCCTCTTCACTCTGACCGACCCAAGAACCTGGACTATGGAGGAACAAAAAATCTACGACGATGCTGATCTTCTCGCCAAGGAAAACCAACAGAAGCTAGATGGACTCTTCCCCCTCGACAGCGAAAGCGACGAGGAGTTGCCTACACAGAACGATTTCGTAAAGGCTAAAAGAACCTGTCGGAGCCCTCCCAAGGAAAAAGTGACGGCTATCCCCACTAAAAACATGTTCTCCACCCTCTCCTCTAAAGATGACGAACCAGCCAGTCTACAGAGTGCTACCCCTAGTATGGTTACAGATCAGTCCGAACCTTCGGCCACTCAGGATGCTCCCAGAAAGACCAAGGCACGTTCTCCGCCTCCCATCACTGTCGCCAACCCCCCAAATCCAGTTGGTATCTTGGAATTCCTGTCTAAAGTATGCGCCGGTGCTATCCAAGGAAAAATCACTGGCGATGATCTCAACATCTTTCCAGCCCTCGAAGACGACATCGACCTCATTGAGAAATATCTGCAGGAGAAGAGTCTCCAATTTCACAGTCGAGTCCTGCCCAGTAAACGCCCGCTGAAGGTAGTAATCCGTGGCCTGCCCATCAACTTCCCTACAGAGGATATTCTTCAGGATCTCAAAGGATACGGATTCGACGTTGTAAAGGTTCTCCAAATGAAGTCAGGTCCCGAGAAAAGATTGCTGCCCCTATACCTGGCCGTACTAAACAAAGACGAGAAGGCCGACGACGTCTTTGGTGTCGGAAACATCGGATACCTCCGCATCAAGGTGGAGCGACTTCGTCCCAAGACCACTATGATCCAGTGCTACAAATGCCAGCGTTTTGGCCATACGGCGGCCAAGTGTCATCGCTCCCCACGCTGCCTCAAATGTGCCCAGGAACACAGGACCTTCGACTGTACTAAGGACAGTTCTACCCCAGCCTGCTGCGCCCTGTGTGGCGGCCCTCATCCAGCAAATGCTCCTGTCTGCCCTGAAAGGCCAAAACCCCGTCTACCCAAGCCCCCCAGGACCTTTTCTGCACAGGTCGGAAACGCATGGAAAGAAAGGACTCCACGCACAGCTCCCAGGACTACGGACTTCCTTCCCAGACCTGTCGCCCTGCAGCAGCTCTCTGTCCCCGACTCCAGCCAGGTCCTGGCACTTCTTACCCAGGTCCTCACACAGCTCCAAGCCCAGCAACAGCAAATAGATGCCCTCGTAAGCGGCCTCGCAGCCCTAGCGAGGCCATAAAGCTTTCTCCTCCCCCCCCCTTTTTTCTTTCTTATAGGTGCGCTCCGGCGCTTTTTTCTGCACCCACTTCTCATAGATTTCAGGTAAAAGGGGGTTCTCCCCCTCCGCCTGTTAGCTATTACATGGCTTGGCTTGGCTTGGCTCCTGTGATAACCTATATGTAAAAATATCTGTAAATAGAAAATTCTCGTGTCACGGTGTTTGTTCGGTTTAAACTCCGAAACTACTCAACCGATTTTTCTCAAATTTCATATCTATGTGTCATTTGGTCCAACTTAAAAGATGGGATAGTTTTTATAATTTTTTATTATGCAAATTTCATATTAATTATGCAATAATAGTGTGAATTGATTGTTTAGTTCTAAAACTTCTCAATAGATGGCGGCAATTTTTTTCTACAACCAAATCGAAAAAAAATCGGGAAACCTTTCTCATTTAAAAAATACACATGATTAATTTCAACAGAAAACCCCACAAACTATCTCAAAAAAGCGTTCCAAGGTATAATTTTTCGAATGAAATAGGTTTCTCTATTTTTTTTCCGCTTGGTTACCGAAAAAAAAAAATGCAATAATAAAAAAATAATGATAACAATTCTGTTTAAGCAGTAAGTAAACACATGAATAAAATTATAATCAATATCAGCTTGAAGTTAAGTGAATAGAACATTAACATTTATTTTTATCTGTTAAAGGTCGTGAAAGCAAACAAATTATTTCGCTTTAATTAGTTCTCGAAACATGTCACGAAATTTACAACTAATTAAAAAAAGTATTTACGTAATTAATTCTACTACATTTTCATTTCGTCAATTATTTTCAGGAATAGAAACATTCCAACTCGTAAAAAAATAAAACATCGCACAGCGCAATATTAATAGCAGACGAATTCGGCAAGTTGGTGATGACAGATAAAATAAATTTTTCCTTCAAAATACTGCGCTAACTTCCTGTGGACGAAAGCCATACATCGTCCACTATATTGGCACCTTATTACAACCAATTTCCAGTAGTTTTTTTTTCTTTTTTTTTTTTTTTGCTTTAATAGCTGCCTCTAAAAAAAAAGAAACTTAGCATCATTTACATTGATCTGCTGCGATTGTCGGGAGCGGTGCACATACAGCGCCCTCCGGAAAAAATGGACAAACGTTGCCACTTTTACACTAGCAATCCCGTAGGGCATTTCTCTCCTTCTTCCTACTCCGTGGTCACAACTTTCAACTTTCATATGAACATTTTACTAGAATATAGAAAACTAATGAATTAAAAGCAAAATTCACATCAATTTGAGGCATATCGGTGAGGATGGTCACTATTAGTCACTTTTACAAAATGATCGGGAATACTGCCCACCACCTCTCCCCTCTCCGGAAGAAAGGGGTACATTATAAAAACGTTTACAAAACAAAGACGAATTGAGTAATTCAACAAATCACGGTTCGTTTTACTGCTTCAATTAGTTATTTTTTACGCAAACGCCCTCTTGAAATTCTACTACACCCTCCTATTAAGGGGCGCACCCCAGGTTAAAAGCCGCTGTCTTATAGATAAATTAAAAATCTCATCTCATCTCATTAGATTTTTGAGCAGGACTGGGGCTATGTCCCATTTACCTGACTTGGTGGAAGTTTGTAGGAAAGAACCTTCTAGCCATTAGACCAACCTACGGAAAAAAGGGGCTGGAGAGAAAAGCTTATGGTCCCGTTAGGGCGACGAGACCGCTTATTAGATCCTGAAGTTGGTTGAGCTGCTGCTGCTATACATGGGCGAGGGCCTGCTTGAGAATCGTCATGATCTGGGCGTTGTCTGGCTAAGACTGGGTGGCGAGTTGTTGGAGGGCGACGGGCCTTGGAGTAAGAGTCCTTCGTCTTTGGAAAGAGGGGTCGGGTCCGTTAGTTGTGACCGCAGGAAAAGTCTGGCTGGGTCTTGGTTGGCGAGGCTTGGGTCGTTGTGTCGCCACAGCAGCATGCAGGTGTCCCTTTGTCTTTCTTGCACTCGAAGGAGCGGTGGTCTTGGGAGCATTTTAGGCATCTAGGTTTCTGGAAACACTTGGACGCAGAACGACCATATCGCTGGCAGTTGAAGCACTGGACGGGGATGGATTTCGGCTTGAGGTGCTCCACGGAGAGGCGGAGAAATCCAATGCTGGTCAAGTCGAAGATCTTGTCTGCCTCGTTTGACTTGGGAAGTAGCACGACGAACAAGAAAAGGGGGCGTTTTTCAGGCCCGATCTTCATCTGAACCACCTTGATTGAGTTGAAGCTGCGGTCTTTCAATTCCCGGATGATGTCTGCAGTGGAGAACGTCTAAGGCAAACCGCGGATCACAACCTTGAGAGGACGTTGTTTGGGCAACAGTCGGCTGTGGAAGTTGAATTTATGATCTTTTAGGTAATGTTCGACTTGATCCAGGTTTTCCTCCATAGACAGAAAAATTTGTAGGTCATCTCCAGAAATTTTTCCCCGGACTTGGCCGGCAGTTATGTCTGAGAGTTCCTTCAGTAGTGAGACCTGTTCAACCGCGTCGAACACCGTGAAAGGGGAGGTGGGCGCTTTCTTGTAGTCGTTTTGGCTGGAGTCACCTCTGCTGCACTAGGATCAGCATTTGTCATTTCTGCTTCCTTCGGGTGAATAAAAAAAATCTTCGCTCTTAACCTACAGCACATGTAGCAGATTTCATTTTTTGTTTAACCCCCAACGTAACAAGGGGAGATGGGCTATAACTTTGACACGCTCATGAATCTGTTAGTACGTGACGTTTTTTTCCTACTAAGTTTTACACGAAATGATAGAATTGAAATTTAATAGGAAAATGTTGAGCAATTTTTTTCCCATTCATTCACTCTTATAATTAGCAAATGTTCAGCAAAGGATCGACACAGACGCATTAAAATAAACGCAATTATATTAGTTTGTCGATAAGCCAGTACTTCAGTTTATCGGCAAACTGCAACTGTATCAAATCAACAATTTGATTTAAATTGCTTAGTTCCATCGACTTAGCAACTTTGTGATTGCCGGGTGGCACTGTTCCCAGTATTATTAACCTATATGGACTGTTCACTTTTTGGGGCAAATGCGATTGCAATTTAAAATAAACTAAATTCCCATCGCATCCACAAAACGGAGTTGCTATATCGATGGAACTAAGCAATTCAAATCAAATTGTTGGTACCAATTAAATTCCTTATTCCTATCTATTAGTTGTAAAGATCTGAAAAATGTTGAAATCTAGAAAAGAGATAGTATTACTACAGCGTTGGAATCAACAACAAAAATGGTTAGATAGAGAATACAGTTTCTTAATAATTTCCCATGTATAAACACTTATATATACAATAAGTGTTTGTAGGAGCACCATGGCATTCAAAGGTTGATGGGGCGCCATGCCCTGTGGAAAATTGGGTAGACTTGACTGCATCGTTTTTTGTGAATTTCTTTAGGACAGGAAAAGAAGCATTTAACCTTTTGCTTTATCAAATATGCAAGTCCAGTTCGCAACTCTTAATGTATACTGTTGAACTTTGAAAAATCGATTTGCTTGCATAGCTACCAGTATGTTATATATATATATATATATATATATATATATATATATATATATATATATATATATATATATATATATATATATTACCGAGCATGCTTTCTTAAATTCTTATCTAAATAATTACTATATTTATTTCATTTTCACCCATATAGTTCAGCTTTGTAATTTGTTGAGTCTTTCACTCTTTTCAACAGCACTTATTTTTACTGGAAAACACGTCTTCGCAGTTTACTCACAGCTAAAGTTTTCATTTTTTTAAATTAAAATATATGTAAATGTCTCTTTTTTTGTGTATAACGAACATAATTTAGTTTATTGTATGATTTTTCATTTGAATGATTTTAGATTATATTTGGAGGATTCGGTGGGTCGCATGCGACCTACGGACCACAGAATGAGTATTGTTGGTTTAGGACATCTACAGCTTCAAAACTGAGTGTGTACGGTGCGATGTCAACTTACATCAACCTAATTGGGAAATAATTAGGTTTTTGCATTTACCCCCTGGTCTCTGGGATAAAAGGGAACATTCAATTCAAATCAATCCTTTTTATTTCAATCAGGGTAATAATTTTTACAAAACAAAATACATTTCACAGACAAAATAAAAGAAAAGAAATTACAAAAACATGCTAGAGTAAACGAAAATTAGGTTTTCATTGGCTAACAAACAATCATTAATTAAAATATTTCATACAGTCTTACTTTCAGAGAGTCTTGGACACAATGCACAGAACATTTTGACTCAAATCAAAAAAAGTCAGGATACATGTTTCCAGTTAAACGTTATGGCTTGCTTATGGTAATTGCTTGCTGCTCCTAATGATATAACACCGTAAAAGTTGTTTGGAAACTCCTTCGTAATGACTACCGGTGTTTTAAACACTGAAGTTACTTATAAGTACATGTTTCAGCCAATCACTGTAAAGTTCTTGGAAGAATGCTGCTGTAATTCCCATCTCCAAGCCAAACACCGATCATTCCTTCCCACAAAATTACAGACCTATCAGCCTTCTCTCATCTCTCTCCAAATTAATCGAGAAAATCCACCTCACTAGAATTAGAACATATTCACTCCCATAACCTAATCCCCGATTTCCAATTTGGTTTCAAAGAAAATTACTCTACTACTCATCAACTTGTTCGTATGATAAACTACATCCAAGACAACTGCAACAAAGACAAATAAACAATTGGTGTCTTTTTCGAAATTGCTAAAGCATTTGACAGAGTTTGGCATGCGGGACTCATACACAAGCTTATTCTACTTAACTTTCCCAACTATATTATACATCTGCATTCATAGCTACTTGCACAAACGTACCTTTCAAGTAAAAATTCAGAACTGCTTATCCAGTAAACACAATATTATGGCTGGAGTGCCCCAGGGGTCGCCGATAGGACCGACCCTCTATAACCTTTACACTTATGACTTCCCCAATCACGACTCTCATCTAACTTGTCTCTTTGCTGATGACACCAGCATTCTCACCAGCGACCACTGCCATAGCTTTGCCAGACATCGACTTCAAAAGTATGTAGATGTCATACTTGATTACCTTAACAAATGGCGAATCGCCATTAATTCCAGTAAAACTCAAGCTATTTGCTTTTACAATAATGACATCAAAAAGTATCTTAAGCCCATCTGCGTTGGTGATGATATAATACAATATTCCAATACTGTCAAATACCTCGGTGTCCACCTCGATAGAAGCCTCACATTCAAACCCCACATTGAAAATGTTATAAAAAAAGCTAACATTAAGATCGGCTACCTCTATGGTTTGCTTAACAAAACTAACTCCCTTAGCACCAAAAGCCGTCTATTACTGCACACTACCAACATCAGACCAGCTCTTGTACACAGTATACACGCTTGGGGGTATGCTGCTAAATCTAACATAGCCAAAATCCAAACCATACAAAATAAGATTCTAAGAAAAATATTTAAAGCTCCTTGGTACGTCTCCAACGCTACCCTACACAATGACTCCGGAGTCAATCACATTACTGACTTCATCACTGACACCTCTACACACTTCTTCACTAATCTAGAAAATCACACCAACCCCCTTATTCATGATCAGGTATTATACACCTTTAACCCCGGCGGAAAAAATCTTCCGTCGGACTCTATGTTTATTCATTACACTCTCCATTAGTCTCCTATACTAGGGCATGCAACCTTAGTATAGTTAGTTACTTTGCTCACTAGCTCTCCCTCGTGGGAGTTGCTGCAAACTGCCAGGTTTGGTCTGGCAGTTTGTTTTTCTCCTTCTCATGGCTTCGCTCATGGTATTTTTTGTATTATATTTTCATTCATGTTCTCAACTTCATGTTATTATTCTATCCTAGTATTTCCCATTCATCCGGATTTTCCATTTATTTTTCCATTTCACTGCTCTTAACTCATGATGTAAATAAGTAAATATGTATATAGAGTGGCCCTGAAACGACTCCTTTTTTCTTTTTTCTTCCTCCCCCCCCCCTCATGATCTAACTAATGTCAACTCCATCACATCTTATCATTCATACAGAGTAAAAGAGCTTAGCTCTGACTCATATTATTTATGATCTGTATCTGTAATCACTGTCACATTTGCAGTTAACCCCAAGCAAATTAAAATAAACAGGGATTTAATCTCCTACTCCCCAAATGTCATGGTATCACTTTAGATAGGAAACTTAGTTTCACCAAACATAAAAAAAAATCAGATCGAGAAAACGACCCCTCGCATCCATCAAATGAAGACCCTGTTAAATAGGTACTGTCATCTCCACTTCAGGAGCAAAGTCCTCCTCTACAAGACGGTCCTCCGTCCCGTTCTCCTGTATGCAATTCATATCTGGGGCTTCACTACCAAGAAAAATCTCATGTAAATCCAGTCCACTCAGAATAGAATGACGTCCCTAATACTAAAAGCTTATCGCATTTGCCTGAAGGAGTGAATTATCCGTAGCCATATAAATTATTGAGAAAGAGAACGTCCGGTACACATCGGCCATCAGCGAAAGCCTTGCTGTGGCGATGTGTCCAAATAATTCGAGTGTTTTCTTTTGTAAGGATAAACTGTTATTTTTTTGTCAATTTGTTAATTTTCCTGCCATTAACTTCAAAAATCGCAATAGATGGCAGTAATACATGAAATACAGCGCCAGCTCAGTCAATTCCAGCCGAGGACTGCAATTTCGTGCTTATTAGCACTCATCAGCCCGGCATAGGATTACTCGTGCTGGGTTGAGAGTACATGCAACCTTAGAGTGTGACTGAAAACAAATCAGATTACGCTGTCTTCGTACAAAACTAAAATCAGCTCCTGACATAAAATTTTATGTCCGGGATGGGCGGATAAATGCCGCCCATCCTATCAAACAGCCTATCGTGCCAATCATAGCACTGTGAACCAGTTATTCTACCTGAGTCAAACAATAATAAATGGTTTCCAAGAAAAGCCTCATTTGAAAACTGTCGCAGTGTTTTTAGACCTCTCTTCAGCTTTTGACCGAGTTTGGCGTCAAAAACTGGTAGACATTATCCACAGTTCTGGAATGAAGGGAAATGCACTCCACTGGATTAATGTCTTTCTTAGAGGCAGGAGATTCTCTGTTAACTTCAATGGTGTGCTCTCTGAGTCACGTAGATTGTGGGCTGGAGTACCTCAGGGTTCAGTTCTCAGTCCTCTTCTTTTTCTTACATATATGAACACCATTCACCCTCACATTCATCCTGACACGAAAATCGCATGCTACGCAGACGATGTTGCTCTATGGCATACTCACGCAGACATTGCAGCATCAGAGGAGGCTCTGAGCAAATCTCTGAGGGGGCATTGCCGCATGGGCAAAAGAGCTCAAGTTGACCATAAATGCTGATAAGACAAACTTTTGCATTTTCTCTACTGACAGACGACACAGAGGCACTTTTAATGCAAATATTAAAATTGAAGACTCCAACATCGAAAGGGTTTTCTTCCCTACCTATCTCGGTGTAACCTTAGACCCTGAGCTTCGCTTTTCAAAGCACATTGAACAAACTTCTAACAAAGCGCTTGGAAAATTAAACATACTTAGAAAACTCTGCGGAACTACGTGGGGATCAAGACCTAAAACCCTAAAAAGTGCTTATTGCTCTATTATTAGACCAGAACTTGAATATGCTGCCCCAATCTGGTGTCCGGCTACCGGGACTTCCAAACTTAAATTAGATTCAATACAACACCGAGCATCAAAAATTATTATTGGCGCAGTCTCTTCCACTAATAACGAAAAAGCTGAACTGGAATGTGATCTGCCTAATCTGGAGTGTAGGCGCAATCTTACCACCATTAAGTTCACTAACAAACTACATTGCTACAATAAAGACCATATCTCCACCAGAGTGTTCAACGAATGGAAAGACAGGAAAAGGCTTAAAAGATCAACAACGCTCCAACTTGATGGAGACATCAGGAGCCAAATAAGGTTAGAGCATTCGACCTTGAACTTTTTGCAAGAGCCTCTATTTCCCAGAAAGCCACCAAAGGAAACAAAGATTAATTTGAACCTCCTACAGCCATGCTCGAAAAAGGAAGACCTACAAACACTTAGACAAAAAGGCCATGAGACGATTGAAAAGTTCTCCCAGGGTAACCTTGTGACTGTCTATACGGACAGCTCATCTGACATATCCCTCAACAAAGGAGGTGCTGACATTCTCTTCCTCCTTCCAAATGGAGATAAATATACACATAAAATCAACACAGGCATAATTGCTTCTAACTTCACCAGCGAACTTCTTGTGATTAAGGAGGCACTCACTTTTTACATGACCAATCAAGAGATCTCAGTCCCAACTGATGGATTGGCAATCTTCTCTGACTCAAATGCGGCCTTAGAAGCAATCAAAAACGGAGCAACCAACATCACCTCTGCCTTAAATGCCCTACTCGAAGACTTGCACGGCAATGGAAAATCCTGCATGCTGCAATGGATACCGGCACACGTGAATATTGAAGGGAATGAGTGTGCGGATTCCCTAGCAAAAGAAGGCAGAAACATTGGAAAACCTTGCACCACCATCACGCTAGCAGACTCAAATGCTGTCGCAAAACGTAGACTTCTGCCACATACCTTTAAGAAGCCCCTCATCGCCGACTTTGATTGCCAAGGAATCCTAACATCTACAATTGCAAGATTAAGAACAAACCACTATAAAGGGATGAAAATTCTTCCCGACAAAACGAGAACTTATATTCCCTGCAAGAACTGCACCGATGCCCAACTGACTCCGGATCACATTCCTGAGTTCTTGAGTGCCCAGCCCTTATCCCACATGTTCTGCAGCTGGGTATGGTGCCACTGGCTTCAGAACTTCGAGAGGTCCTCTACAGCAAAGATGCGTTGCAGCTAGCGGACGCAGTCTTGAAGACACACGGAGCCATTTAATTGTCCATGGACACGACAAAAAAAAAAAAAAAAAAAAAACAACTTCTCGTCTATTACAGATACAGATCATATATGATATGAGTCAGAGCGAAGCTCTTTTTCTCTGTATGAATGATAAGATGTGATGGAATTGACATTAGTTAGATCATGAGGGGAGGGGGGGGGAGGAGGAAAATAAAAGGAAAAAAGGAGTCGTTTCAGGGCCCCTCTATATACATATTTACATCATGAGTTAAGAGCAGGGTAATGGAAGAATAAATGGAAAATCCGGATAAATTAGAAATATTAGGATAAATAATAATATGAAGTTGAGAACATGAATGAAATATAATACAAAAATTACAATGAGCGAAGTCATGAGAAGGAGAAAAAACAAACTGCCAGACCAAACCTGGCAGTTTGCATCAACTCCCACGAGGTGAGCTAGTGAGCAGAGTCACTAACTATACTAGGGTTGGTAGCCCTAGTATAGGAGACTAATGGAGAGTGTAATGAATAAACATGGAGTCCGACGGAAGATTTTTTCCGCCGAGTTAAAGGTGTATAATACCTGATCAGGAATAAGGGGGTTGGCGTGATTTTCTAGATTAGTGAAGAAGTGTGTAGAGGTGTTAGTGATGAATTCAGTAATGTGATTGACTCCGGAGTCATTGTGTAGGGTAGCGTTGGAAACGTACCACGGAGCTTTAAATATTTTCCTAAGAATCTTATTTTGTATGGTTTGGATTTTGGCTATGTTAGATTTAGCAACATACCCCCAAGCGGGTATACTGTAAACAAGAGCTGCTCTGATGATGGTAGTGTACAGTAAGAGACGGTTTTTGGTGCTAAGGGAATTAGTTTTGTTAAGCAAACCATAGAGGTAGCCGATCTTAATGTTAGCTTTTTTTTATAACATTTTCAATGTCGGGTTTGAATGTGAGGCTTCTATCGAGGTGGACACCGAGGTATTTGACAGTATTGGAATATTGTATTATATTATCACCAACGTAGATGGGCTTAGGATATTTTTTGATGTCATTATTGTAAAAGCAAATAGCTTAAGTTTTACTGGCATTAATGGCGATACGCCATTTGTTAAGGTAATCTAGTATGACATCTACATACTTTTGAAGACGATGTCTGGCAAAACTACGGCAATGGTCGCTGGTGAGAATGCTGGTGTCATCAGCAAAGAGACAAGTTAGATGAGAGTCGTGATTGGGGAAGTCATAAGTGAAAAGGTTATAGAGGGTCGGACCTATCGCCGACCCCTGGGGCACTCCAGCCATGATATTGTGTTTACTTGATAAGCAGTTCTGAATTTTTACTTGAATGGTACGTTTGTGGAAATAGCTATATATGAGATGAATAATGTAGTTGGGAAATTTAAGTAGAATAAGCTTGTGTATAAGTCCGGAATGCGAAACTCTATCAAATGCTTTAGCAATGTCGAAAAAGACACCAATTGTGTATTTGTCTTTTTTGCAGTTGTCTTGGATAAAGTTTACCATTCGAACAATTTGATGGGTCGTAGAGTGATTTTCTTTAAAGCCAAATTGGAAGTCAGGAATTAGGTTATAGGAGTAAATATGTTCTTTAATTCTAGTGAGGAGGATTTTCTCGATTAATTATTCGTCTATTGCACGTGCATCTGCTTCTTCTCATCTCATCTCATCTCACTAAATTTTGATCAGGACTGGGACTGAGTCCCATTTACCTGACTTCGTGGGGTTTTTTGGTGCAGAAACAAAACGCCGTTAGGCCTACCTATTGGAAAAAGAAAGGGGAGGAAGAGAAAAGCTATGGTCCCGTTAGGGCGACGAGACCGCTTATGAGTTCGTGAAGATGGTTGAGCTGCTGCTGCTGGGCATGAAGTTGGGCGAGGGCCTGCTTGATGATCATCATAATCTGGGCGGGGACAGGCTTCGGCTGGTTGGCGAGCTTCTGTAGGGCGACGGGTCTTGGGTTGAAATCCAGAGGATCCTTCTTCTTCGGGAGCAGGGGACGGGTCCAGGCTTTGGTTGTCGCAGCAGGAAAAGCACGGTCAGGTCGTGGTTGACGGGGCTTGGGTCGTTGAGGACAAATCGGTGCATTGGCAGGGTTGCTGCCGCCACATAGAGCGCAGCATGCTGGTGTCTCTTTATCCTTCTTGCACTCGAAGGAGCGGTGGTCTTGGGAGCACTTCAGGCATCGGGGTCTTTGGAAGCACTTGGATGCTGCGTGTCCATATCTTTGACAGTTGAAACACTGTACTGGGATGAACTTCGGCTTGAGGTGTTCCACGGAGATGCGGAGATGACCCATGCTGGTCAAGTCGAAGATCTTGTCTGCCTCGGGTGACTTGTGAAGTAGAACGATGAACAGGGGAAGGGGACGTTTCTCGGGCCCTGTCTTCATTTGAACCACCTTAATTGGGTTGAAGCAGCGTTCTTTCAGATCCTGAAGAATTTCGGCTGCAGGGAATGTAAGCGGTAACCCGCGGATGACAACTTTGAGTGGACGTTGTTTGGGCATCAGTCGGCTGTGGAAATTGAACTTGTGCTCCTTAAAGGAAGCTTTCGCCTTGATCCAAGTCCTCTTCCATGGATAGAAAAATGTTCAGGTCCTCTCCGGAGATTTTACCTTGAACAGTGCCGGCACAAATGTCGGAGAGCTCCTTCAGCAAGGAGACCTGATCGGGCGCGCAGGACACCGTGATGGGAGGTGGAGAACGCTTCCTAGCGGTGGTTTTGGCAGGAGCCACTTCAACTGTACTGGGATTGGCATCTGTCATTTCTGGTTCCTTCGGGGTGAGCGGGGTGAACTTGTTCTTGTTAGGGACGCTGATTTGGACCGAAGAGATGGATTCACATTCCGTGGAGGTCTCCATATCATCATTGTTTCCACCGTTGATGGCTCTTAGTTTGCTCTTGACTATCATGATTAGATGACTAATTTGCTCGTGAGGTGGTCGATCCAAAGAGGGCCAGTCGGGAGGTGGGATGTCGACAATTTCCTTGGAAATAGAATCAAGATAGTCGAGAATTCCAGTAAGCGTCGGGGAGTCCACATCTTGCACGGCTTTCTTGATAGTCTTCCTGACCATTTCAAAATCAAATTCATATTTAGAAAAGACGTCGTCAATGGAAATCTCAACGGGAAATAACCTGCGTCCAGAAGAATCATTCCGAGAGGAGGTCGTAGGGATGGTCGAGAAGGACGGTGAAGGAGGTTGATAGCGGCCGACGCCTGGTGGACAGTTTCGATGACGGAGTTGCCTCCGCCGGCCCTGACAAGGGCCTCTACGCTGTTATTCCCGGCGCTGTGCGCCATCTTCCTCGGTGAAAATTTTGGCATAGCAGAGGAGAAGAAAGAAGGCGTGGAATGAAACTCAAGACGTGCAGGATTTATATCATCGTCCCGTGCGACGAAGATGAGGTTTCTGCATATGGCCCCAACAATTGCTACTCTGCGACGTTTAAGAGGGTGTGTTCACTTACGAGCGTCTGCATCCTAGGAAGGGACTATGACTCATGTCTCATACGATTGGATGGCGCGTACACGTGAGTTCGTGGCACGGGGACTTCTACTCATGTCTCATTTGATTGAATATTGAAACCACATGACTTGGTGACGCAATTCCCGCCGTTGTTCTGAATGATATTTTCGCGCTTTCGTCCTGAATGTTGAATATCGTTTCGTCATAGGTGTTGCACTGCTCGAAATGAACATGGAATTTACCTGTTCTAATTGTGGTGTTGGATTTTATGAGAAGAGATATTTAAAAAGCCATTTAACTAGGATGCAAGGCTCAAGAAACCGAACTTAAAAAAAAATGAATAAATAGAGGAACGTATACTCAAATTTTAAAAGTTGAAAATATTTTGTTATGTTTTAGAAAAAAAAAATTGAGGAAAAATATAGAAATTCAACACGTATGAACAAATAAAATCTTACTTAATAGAAATAACTTACTAGTAATAATAAATAATAAATTTTTAAAATTTGATCTGATGAATTCAAAATATAGGTAGAAATATTAAAGCAGTTAAAATCTAACAATACTCAATCCTATAAAAAATAACTTTTTGCAGGGGGAGAGGACAATCCAGTAGGCTGCTAGAGGCCCTGCTGCTTTTTTGCGGGGGGAGGGGCAATATTTATAGAACCTGCCTGTTTAACAGGTGTGTTTTGGGGGGAGGGATGGGCACCCTTGTGTAAAGTAACCGGTGGACAAGAGCAGGAATTCGGGAATAAATCCGCTTAACTATAGCAGGTTGGTTTTTGCATGGACTGACCAATCTAGAATAGTTAATAACGGAGCAGGAGGCAGATGTTGTTCTTCTCATTGGAGCCGAAAGTGCCAACAAACTAACCAGGTTGTTGATATGTTGCATGTAGTTCTGGCTTAGCCCTGTCATAAGAGCGGTAACTTACTGCTTCGTAATTAGTTGAATCGAACTACTGCTGAAAACTCATGCTGATGAGCTAAATTTATTTTTGCTACCAGTTTGTTGGTCCTTGCAGCTTTAATGTGTTGGCGGCTGTCTCCGGATGTTATAGCAGAGCTGTCGATAACTTGCATGTTTCTTACAAATGTAGTTTGCTCAGATACAATACTGCTGTATAATTCTCAGATATGAATTTTTTTTTTTTAGTAAAAGAACACAAGAACTCAAATAAGTGTTCCTTTTTATTTGTGTTGATAAACCAAGTTCATCTCAAGCAAAATGCTAGAGCATTGCAACTATGAGCGGATGAAGAAAATTTCACCCATGTTGATAAAAGGATTCCTTAATGCAACTAGAATGAAATTTAATTATGTTGAGTTAATTCACGACTTAAAAGCTTTATTAAAAAAATAAATGTATAGTATATTTTCAATTACGAGTTCATCAGAAGATGGAAAATAAAGTAGAGTGATTTGGTCAAAATAGTTATATTGCAATAGTAATATTGACACATTCACACATAAATAGGCCTTGAGCCTATAGCTGGTTATTTGTTTTATATGCGAGTGATTTCTTTTACATGCGCGACATTCATCTATACACATATGTACATACACTCTCTTAATTTTACTAACCTAAAATCCATAGGATTTTATTTTATATGATGGAGTACATACTTAAGGGTAGCCGAGTTTTTCGACAAATGTTAGAGATAGAATCAGTTTAAATTAAAAAGTTCAATTTTCAAAACCAAAAGTTCTGTACTAAATGGTATACCTTCCTGTAGCTGTATCACCAAGTGTGATTACAGAGGAGTGCCATGTCTCCTCCCCCCTTCCCGACAAGTGACCAAACAGTCAAAAGCTACAAAATAGAACCAAAAAAGTAAAAAAGTTCTCCCCTGACTACCTTTCCTAGAATCCAACAATTTGTTGATTCTAAGCTGTATCATGGATTTTTTATAAGCACACTGTATAAGTACCCAGAATTCTATTTTATTTATAAACTACAAGTCTTTTTTCAATCGCGTACATTATAAAAATTCATGTGACATATCAATTGCACCGAATATTCAGGAAAAGTTCAGACCGAATATTCAGCTAGATATTGAATATTTGTTTAAAAAATATTTGAATTTTACACAAATGTAAAACAGAAAACATTAATCTGTTTACGGGAAATGTATATGCATTTCCATTTTTAGCATCGGAAATTTATCAACATTAAATTTAAAATAAACCGTTTAGAAGCAAACACTAATTATTACAGTATAAGTGGTTAATTTGGTTCATATCTGAAATTCTGGCATAAGTGGATACTAACTTTCTTTTCTGTTCCTGATGTATGATTTGATGATTGATAATCATGACAACATGTTATGTTTTAACTAAATAATCTTAATACATTTACCTTACATACAAATTATATAAACCTAAGTTGCTTAAAATATCATAAAAAATTACAATATTTTTCATGTGATTTCCTGGCACATTAATCTCTTCAGTAACTGATAAATAATTGTATCATCATTAAAATAGAGGAATAAAATTGAAACATTGTAAAATATTTTTATTTTTCACTTTTAGTATACATGATCATTGAATTTCTATTACAATAACAAATTTAAATTTGTTGTTTTTAAACAATAATGTTCCATATGGTGTAACACACAATCGGCGGTTTTCTTCCTTATTACTATGTTATATTTAAACGAGGAAAATAGTTAGCTATGTGTCATAAGATTAAAGAAATATTAAAAAGCAACAAGATTAAAATTTATAAAATCCGAGTGTTTTCTCAAACTTTAAAATTACTTTAAATGTGATAAAATTAGTAACTAACAATATGAACTGCGGTAGTACCTTTATATTGCAACTTTTATTCAATGTCTTAAATAGTTTGCCAGAAGTAGATTACAAATTATGGAACATTAAAATTTGTTTACCATTCGGTTGCCGAATATTAAAGTATTCGGCCGAATCGAGTATTCGATTTGTCTGCCGAATGGCAGTATGCCGCATATCACCAGCCATTATTCTATCTTCCATATCAACTATCTTCCATTGTTGAGTTGCTTCATGCGACAACAAACGAAAACAACAGCTAGCGTCACGAAGTCACGTGTTCTCGCCATCCAATCAAATGACACATGCGTAAAAGTCCTTTCCTATAAGTCCGTTTAGCGAGAGCAGATAGTGGAAGTAAACAAAGCAACGTGACAATTGGCGTTACCGCTGTCTGCTTGGCGTTGGGATGATTGAAAACAGCGCCAATCAGATAAGCGAAATGTCCACGCGCGTTTTCCCCTCAAGTTTTGTTGGAAAAATCAAAATCAAAAGCAACGTTTATCAAACGCTGAAAGTTTTCAACAACTTAACTCAATATTAATTTTTCAATATAAAGCATTTCGATCAATAAGATAAAACACTTAAGTCAAATTAACATGTATTTTAAGAAAAATTTACAAAAGCAAAAATATTAAAAACAATCATTGGGAAAAACTCAGCCACCACATTAAACACACCGAAACAAAATAACATTTTAAAAAGAAAAATAAATAAAGAGGACGGGGGGGGGGGGCGGATTACAGATCGTTGAAAGAGGTATTCTTTTAATTTTTTTTCTCTTCTTCTCTCTCTATCGTAAAAAAAAAATCGTTACAAATTTATTATTTTCTTTTCTTTTCAAGATTTTCTAGCTCATGCGTCATTACTCCTATTTCAATCAAAAATTGTTGTTCTAAAATGACTGTAATGTTTAATCAGATACCGTATGATTTGAAAAAAAAAAAAAAGATTAAATTTATAATAGAATAAATTCGAAACATTTTTTTCAAGAATTATTTACTTGAAAACATATTAACTTATCTTTATTATCATTTCATCTATTAATTTTTTTTTAAATTTTTTTTTCAACAATTTCTAACACATGCGTTTAGTTCAACTAATTTACTTCAGTCGAAAATTGTTGTTCTAAACATCCAATTGTCTTGACAATAAGAATTTGAATATTAGATTTTGTTTGTCAATAAATATCGTTTGTAAATGCATACTTTTTAGATTTCATCTTGTGTTAAAATTATGGATGCTGGGTACTCCCCCCCCCCCTCCCCGCTTGAAATTGTGGGTGAAATAAATAAATGTTTAGCCATAAAACTTTCAAAACGTATTCCATACGCCGTACACCCCTTAGTCGCACTGGCGGCTCTAGCTGTTTGCAATAAGAGTTTCCGGGGCCTTTGTATATAGTGCCGCCGAGAGCCCTGAATTTTTCAAATGTGCTGATTAAGCCCCTTGGGCACGGGTCATAGTGCGGTCGCATAGTTCGCACGTGGCTAAAACGAGTGTGCGGCGAAGTGTACTTCGATGCTAAGAGGGGGCGTTACGAGATTGTCACCACGCTCTTCACAAACAATTTCTGTAATGTCAATGCCGGTGCCTTCTTGTCTGATCTATTATTTAAAATGTTCGCTTGGAATGTGTCCCACAAAGTGTGGAAGGGCGATCTGTCCAGTTTCCGTCGATCAACTGGTGGTCATTTCGTTTTCGGAAACTATTTTGACACTACGCTGAGACAGGAAGCGCTGAAATTTTCGAAGTGTGACTAAATGTCGTAAAAGTATTTTGGATGGAGTCGATGATTTCGAAAGAAATGCCATAAGGAGAAAAGTTCATGATTTTTTTCGACGAAACGAAATCCCTACGGTGGACAAATTACTGAAAGGCAGTGAACGATGACTGTGACTTATCCAACTTTAAGAGAGTGACGTTTTATCACCTGTTAAAAAAGATAGGTTTCAAGCATCTGAAAAGAGGAAGAAACAGTTCGCTCATCGAAAAAAATGAGATAATTTTATGAAGACGAAAGTATCTGAGAACAATCAAGAAAATGAGACAAGAAGGACGCAAAATTTATTATATTGACGAGACTTGGTTGAATGCTGGACATACAGTTGACAAAGTGTGACAGATACCTGCGTTGAATCATCAAAGCAGGCTTTTTTATCTGGCCTGTCTACTGGATTAAAAGTTCTTTCTGGAAAAGGGGAGAGATTGATAATAACCCACATTGGCAGCGCAACGGGATTTTTACAGCAAGGACTCCTACTGTTCAAATCGAACAGAAACAAAGATTATCATAAGGATATGGACGCGGCTTGTTTTGAAGACTGGTTTAAAAATATTTTGCATCATCTTGAAACAAACTCAGATGTTGTGATGGATAATGCCCCATATCATTGTCGAAGAGAAGAAATGGTTCCAAACACAAAATCTAGGAAACAAGAAATTATACACTGGTTGAAGTCTAAAAGCATTATCAGTGATGAGGGAGATTTGTTAAAAGCCGAACTGTTGAATTTAGTGAAGGCTAATAAGCCCAGATTTGAAAAATTTGCCATTAATAAAATCGCCTTAGAAAATAATGTTACAATTTTAAAACTCCCAACCTATCACGCTGAATTAAATCCCATTGAGCTGATATGGTCCCAAGTGAAAGGATTTGTGGGCAAAGAAAATAAAACTTTTAAAATAGCCGAAGTCGAAGAATTGTGCAGAAGAAGTATAGGTAAAATTGGAGCTGAGCAATGGAAAACATGCATTGAGCATACTGAAAAAATAGAAAAGCAAATGTGGGACGAGGCCATTGAAGCAACAGTTGATTCCAGGGCCGGATTACCAAATAGGCAATGTAGGCAGTAGCCTAGGGACCCCTAGGTCCTGAGGGGCCCCGGAGAAATATCAAAGTTTTAAATACAAAAAAAAAAAAAAAAGTTATATTCGCTTCAAAAAAAGGGGGGGGGGTGCTCCTTCCTTTTTGTATTCAATAAAAATATATGTGTTGCGCGTTGGGTGTGAAAAATTTAGACGTTACAGATCCCCGCTCCTGTTTTCTGACCTCGCGAGGGCTCTAGGGGGCCCCATCACTTCTATTGACTTAGGGCCTCCGACTCTTTGATCCGGCCCTGGTTGATTCTCTGGTCATTAACGTGAATTCTACCGACCATGATTCTACGAGCTCTGAGAGCGAATCTTGATGTAAGTAGTTTAAGTTTATTTTTCCTAAATAATATATATGTCTTATTATCCATTATTTTTTCAATGTTACTGAAGGTAATTCTCACAAATTTAAAGTCTCACGCGTGAAAAGAGTTTGATAATTAGTTTAAAAAAGTGTTTGTACTCTAACTTCTCCTCTTTTTTTTTCTTTTTTTTTAAAGGGCCGTGAAGAAAAATAAAACATATGAGCATTATGAATGGACATACCATACAAGTGAGACTTCAAGGTTCGCAGAGTTCCAAAAACGTACCTTCCAAAACTACTTTTGTCACATTAAAAACGATACGATTACTCAAACCTAAATGAGAAAGTATTAAAATTCTGCAGTTTTGTATTTTACTGCAAGCTCAGAGAAAACTATCCTCGATTTATAATGTGAAGCAAATAATTTGATACACAATACGAAGCACAGAATTAAAAGTAAGTAGACCTAACCTCTCTACAGTTCAGTAGATTGTTAGTTGAATACAGAATTTCAAACACTCCGTAAAATTAAAAAATACTAATTTTTTCAAATCAAAGCAATATTTAATTGTTAGAAATGAATTTGTTTTAGAAAACGCGGTTTACAAACTAATATGTTTTTTTTTAATATCTAACCGGACATTTTTGGTGACATTTTTTGTTATTTACTTATTTATTTAAAAAAAATCATTGATCCCGTTCCCCGATACTTTTAACAAATCGTATTTTTTGAACAAAATTCTGTAGAGAATCAGAATTTTCAATGGAAAATACCTCTTTTCAGATTCAAAAAATAATGTTATTCTCTAAAAAAAGAAAAGTTTTTTTTTTTTTTTTTTTTTTTTTTCTGGAAAATTTGCGCATTTGGGGCAGTTGTGAATAAAGCGGATTAAAAGCGGGAAAAAAAGCTCGCGCTAACAAATTCCGTTCAATGCGAACAGCATTGCTAGTCGGGCAAGTAAGTCATAAAAGTAGTAACCCTCTTTGTTAATTCCTCTATCACCTCTCGCTGAATTGTAGGATGCAGGCGCTCGTGCTACCTTCCTCTAAACCCAAAGTAACTTAAAACTAATGCGTATGTTCTTTGCTTGTAAAAGTGTTCCTCCGCCGGTACACAAACAACGCTACATGGCGGCAATTACAAAGATGGCGTTGCTATGACGATGGATATAAACAATGCAAATCAAATCATTAACTGGTCAATTTTAAAATTTAAATTTAGAACTAAACCAATTGTGTTTTCCGCTTTTAACTTCTAATGCTTTAGACCTCCAATAGATGGCGCTGCGAATTTACAGAAATTGTTCTAACGCGGTATCATTTTGCTATATGTTAAAAGCTAGAACGCCATCTAATGAGCTGCTGTTTTGATTTCTTTTATTTTTCCCGAGTACATTTCAATCCTCTAAAGATCTCAAGTTGGGGAATGTGGATCAAAGTGAAATAATATTCATAACAAACCGATATTTAACCCCTTCAAGTGATCCCTTTGATTTCAATTAATGTAATAGATATAATCGAAGCCGCAACTATATATTCCTTTTTTTATTCCGTTCTTTCTTTGAAGCTCAATAGATGGCGCTGCTTTGCACAAAGAGTTTCATTGGTTTAATTATGAAAAATAATATTTATGGGCCATTATTAAGTTTAACCACTGCGTTCCTTTTGAAAAACATTCTCACAATTGAATTAAGATTTTCACGTACTGAGTCTGTGATGAACATGTTAGTGGTTAACTTTTATTTCAAGTTGTTTTAACCACAGAAATTTTGTCTAGCTGGATTTGTGGTATCGCTCACTGTGATACTGGAAAGAAATATGGCAAAAATAAAGAGGGTAACTGGTTGCTGGTTTCCAAAATTATCGAAACGAAAACAAAAGCTCTCCCTTAAAAAAAAAAAAAAAAAAAAAAAAAAAACCGTGTCTATTGTCAAATGAAACAGCCGAAAGCCAAAACAAACGGTGGTCGCGTGTTGAGAGTTTTAAAAATTAAAAATTATTAAGCTTCATTATTTTTGTCAGGTAGCAATGTCACGTTTGTACTTTAACGTCCGCCGATCGGAAATAGAAAACGCTTTTGAAAAAATCAATATTTTTTAAAAGAAATTCAACATTTTCGGCCTCTTGCTGGACACCTATATATTTTTTGACTTTTATAAATATTTTTGTGGTACATGTGGGGATATAGAGGCAACGTTTTATCAACATGAAATTTCGAACTTCTAAAAGAAGATTTCTTTTCTATTCGGGTTAATGCACAGTGCTGGTTCACAGTTTCCGACGCAAGTCGTCACGAGTTGCAGTTGTTCAAATTACATGAAACATTTTTCTACAACTGTTTTAACATAGAATTAAAAATATAAGAGGTTGTGTCCCTTGAAACATTGAATTTCGTTTTTTTGGCGGGGGGGGGGGGGGGACAGCTTAATAAAAATAACCAATTTGATCCGTATTACATTTGTATGAAAATGAAAGTGCTTTCAACCTGCAATATTTGAAACTAACCACAGCGATTAATTCTAGCATCCATCTGGAAAACTGGTGTTGGTTTATTTCAAGCTACGCTAGTGTTCAGAATCATAGGGTGAAGGAAATTCTGAATGAAAATGCGTATTGCATCAGTAATACATTAGAAGTTAAAAAAGCAATCTTGCAAATAATTGAGAAGACATACACATACTTAACTCTTACTCAGAAGTACCAATTTCAAGAATTGAACCAAAAAATCTAAAAGACAGTGCTTTGTCTAAAACAGTGCCATCTATTGTTAGTCAAAAAAAAAAAAGGACCAGATGGTAAGAGAACAAAATGAAACCGATAATATATTATGAACAACCCTTACGAAGTACGTGCGATGACCTTTGTGTCAAATATCGATCTTATTTATTAAAACAATAGGATCTCTTAAAAATGTTTGGTTTGTTTTTAAAGGTGGCATTACCTGTGTAGCGTTAAAGGTAGAATGAAATAGAAGTAGAAAAACATGCATTTGTAGTACGTTGGGAGTATAAAACAACGCTTTTCACAAGAAATGAGGGGATATTTTTCATTTGGTTTTCGATTCGGCACTACATTCCACGCTGAGTGTCCGACCTTGTCGGACGTGTTTTCTTCAGCTCCAATGTCTAAACATCCACCGAGGAATATAGCGCACCACGCCGGGGATAACAGCGTAGAGGCCCTCGTCAGGGCCGGCAGAGGAAACTCCGTCATCGAAACTGTCCCCCGGGCGGCCGGCGCTCGGCAAGCTCTCTCACCGTCGTAACCGACTATTTCAATGACCTCGTCAGGGAGCGACTCTTCAGGACGGAGGTTTATTTCGGCTTCAAACTCCATTGACGATGTATTTCAAAAATACGACAACGACTTTGACAACGTCAGAAAGACAATCAGGCACGCAACTTTTTATTATCTTACGTCTATATCAAAGGAAATAGAAGATATCCCACCTCCTGACTTGCCATCTTTGAAGCGACCCCGAGCAGACTAAACATCTCACCAGGCAGACTAAGATCAAGTTACGATCCCTCAACGGAGAAAGCAAGGAAGACATGAAGCTATCAACGGATGCTGACTCCATCCATTCAGTGCAGGCAACCGCATTTGGTTTCTCATACTGTAGAGTTTCAACATGTCTGGACGAGGTCATTCTGTTCTGATGCCAGCTCTCGTTGAGAACGAACGTCCCTGAGACAGCTCCGCCATGAGCTACAGTAAATCTCGAAGACAACGCGAATCCTTGCCATGTGCAGTGACTGAACCTGGTGATGGGGGCAGTAAGACGTACGGCCGGGGCTTACCGAAAAGGAATGCTTTAACGAATTCTGAAGAAGGAATTACTCCCAAGCCCCTTGCCAATTACGCATCCCCGAACTCCGATTCTTCATTACGACTGGACCCGCCTGCCGACTCCGATGGAAGTGTGGTGAGTGTTGGTTCCTTTATTGATCAAAGTCTCATGCAGAAATACTTATGTAAAATTAATTTGCTAGAAACTAAACTTAATTCTAACTCTAATTCAATTAATTTTGATGAATTACTCTATTTCGTGAATAATCTAATCTTTGAATATAAATGTAATATTAATTTGTTAAATTCAGGCGACCTGGCGCTACTTTTTAGACTATTTGATTTGAAATGTAACGCTATTCAGCTGAAACATTCAACTTCATTAGATACCCAAGTTGATCGACTTGATTCATTGCAAACAAAAATTGAAGATAATAACTGAAAAATGAACTTTATTTTTGATTTTATTTCTAAACCTAAAACTGTTGACTCTACTACAAATACTGAGCCTGTAGTAAAACCCCCATTTTCTGATAATGATACTCAAACGGAATGCAGTACTCCAATACCTGAAGAGAATTCTTGTGAAGAAATAACTGCAAACCGTGAACATCCTCCCATTGGAAGAAGTGTTAAGAAGCACAAAAAGTTAAAAGTTTTTATCCACAGGTCTGATGTGGAAAGTACTAACAATATTGAAGTTAAAAATGAAAAAATTGATTCTGACTCGGTTGCTTCTGTTAGCTCTTCTGGCTATCCAACCGACCCTGAAAATGAAACGTTTGCTTCTTCGGAAGCTGCTGACCAATGTGAAATAAAAACTGAAAACTCATTCAAAGTTGTCAAAAATTCCAGAGCTAGGAAGATAAAGTTCCCCCGATCTGGGTTGATGGTACTCACGACTTTGATAGTCGGTTAAAATTATATTCTGAAGTAGCCGGAATTACTATCACCGGCAAAATTAAAAATGATAAGATAATGTGCTCTTTACCTACTTTTGAGGCGCATAAAAAATTAAAAACATACTTTGATGAAAATTTCATAGGAAACCATACGCTTAGACTACCTGAAGAAAAACAACTTAAGATTGTTATCCGCGGTCTACCTATTCAAACTGATATGATATGGATTGCTGATAAATTAGCCATACTAGGATTTGTCCCCCAGCACATTACGCAATTGCGTAAAATTGGACAGGACAAATGTAAACTGCCCCTCTTTCTCATTTACTTGAAAGATCAAACTGGAAATGAAAAAATTTGGTCACTCGAGAAGTTAGGGAATTTTAATATCACCCTCGAATCTCTCAGAAGAAAAGACATTTGCAGTGTTGGAACTGCCAAGAATTCTTCACTCCTCTTTTAGCTGTGCTCGTCCCCCTGTTTGCCTTGTGTGTGCAAGACAGCACAAAACTAAAAATTGCAAAAAACCTTCAAACTTACCACCCTCATGTTTTCACTGCAAGGGTGAACATCTTGCAAATTTAGAAGTTGTCCAAAACGACAAAATCTCATCGTTTCCTTGAATCGGAGAAATAAAACCGAAACTTGCACCTACTTGGGCCCCTCGCCTAAAAATTCTAATGCTGTTAATGAAACTCAACAGGTCCCCCCTGTTTCTCCCAAATCAAATAATACTGTTATCGATAAGCTAACAATTACCTTTCAAAATCTTCTGCTTAAATTGCGTAGATAGCGGATTCATTATTATATCTCTGCTAACTACCAGTTCTTTTTCTCTCTTTTTTTGATACTACTGAATTACGTTTTCCCGCCATTACTGTCAGTTGAGTAGGCGTGGCTTACTGCGGCGGATTTATGACCGTCCAATGAGCGCGCCGCTCTACTATTCCCATCGCTGAAGGTGGAAATTGCTTGTTTTAGCTACGTTCCATCTCAAATCTTTTCGAATGTTCATACGAATAATTATTGTCACTCTTTCCCTTCCTTGCCGCTCAATAATAATTGTATTATTGATTGAAGTATTCTATATAGACGTGGGCCTAACCTGCGATCTTCAAGTTAAGTGTGGTAGGCAATTCCCTAATTTTTTAGGTCTAGCCTACCATATTGGTTAAGTTTTAAGTTTTCTAACTGAGACTGATCAAAAGAGTCATTAAGATCTACCATCAATGACGCCCGCCTGCGGCGGGCGCGCCATTCGAATGAAGTCAGTGCAGGCAAACGTCCCCCCCCCCCAGGAACAAGTTTTCCCCTCTCACCACAAAGAACGAGGAACTTCACACGGACGGGACATAAAATCTTAGTATGGTAGTGAACTCATCTGCAAGTAGGTCAGCTCCCATCAATACCAAGACTAGGCTTCCTCCCCCAATCACTGTTGCCATTGGGGTTGTGTGAAGGGGCAGACGTGGAAGCAAGTTTCAGCGGGAGCGCCTAGCTTTCGGCGCCGCATTCCTCTTCGCCGCTCGCTACAGCAGTTTCCTCGTCCGTACCATGAGAAATCCAAAACTTTCGAATCCAGCCAAATGTAGAATGAAAATAAGGCATAGACATTATTCCTCCCAGAATTAGATTCCGGTAGGATTAACCCGAAAGAGACAGTGTTTCTTCTTCAAATCGGGGAAACGCTGATTTCCAAATTATAAAGAGTTTGCAAAATAAAAAACTGGCAGTTTTAAATTGCAAGGAGAAAAATAATTTCTTATTTTATTTATTTATTTAGAAGCTAAACAGTTTCAATACGTAAAAGACTGCGTGCCAGCGACTTGCCTCCGGACAAAAACAGGAAAAATGTACAACGCAAGAGAAGGAAATAACACTCAGGACACGGCGGGAATCGAGCCCACGACCTCCGGCTTACAAGCCGAAGCTTCAACTACAAAGCCACGGAGACCCCAGAGAAATAATTTGTTGACGGCTTGTTTCTGACAAATTATACTCCTGATTGTGAAAATTGCAGCACCATGAAGGAAGCATCATAGTTGAATGAAATTTAATACACAGATGAGTGGTAATGGTACAAATAAATGTTTACATTTTCAAATCAAATAAACAATAAAAATAGATAGAAATTAGTATTTTGCGTGGCCACCACCAGCAACAATAAGAGCTGCTACAAAGCTCGGCATGAAGTAAAACAAAGTTTGAATATCTGCCTGCGGAAGAGACTCCATATTGTTTGTATGCGCAACCAAAGTTCGTCTGTCGAAGCAAGAGGATGAGGATCACTAGCGAAACGCCGCCCAACGAAATCCCACACATGTTCAATCGGTGACATATCCGGGGAATATGCAGGCCAAGGAAGAAGCTGTACCTGCTGCGAATCAAGGTAGGATTTGACAGTCCTGGCGACATGTGGACGGGCATTATCCTGCTGGATTACAGCCCCTGGCAATCCTTGCAGGATTGGAAAAGCTTGGGGACATAAAACTTCGTTTATGTATTAGGTACTGTTCAAATTGCTTACAATTCGTAGCAACTGTGATCATCCATGTTATGCTATGGCATCCCAGACCATAACTCCGGGTGTTCGTCCACTGTGGAGTTCGATAATGCACTCCGGAATGTGCCGTTCACCGGCATAGCGTCTGACGCGAATTCGGCCATCATGGTTCCACAAATTGATGCGGGATTCGTCAGAAAAGACGACCTGCTGCCAATCAGCTCGCCAGCTCCTATGCACATTGGCCCATTGTAGCCGCAGACAGCGATGGTTTTGCGTGAGAGATCTCCTGTATAAATGAATCCTTGCGCGCTGACCAAGCTGCAGCAGACGTCTCCGAATTGATGAAGCACACAATGGAACACCTGTAGCAGTTGACCACTGTGCTGCCAATTGTCTAGAAGAAGCTGTGTGTTTCATCAGCACCATACGCCCCAGGTGTCTGTCATCGCATGCTGACGTCATATTTCGGGGTCCAATGACCTGTCCACGATAATTTGAACAAGAATGCTTATTAAAAATTAAAAAATGTATCATACATACTCTAATTATTTTTTAAAAATGAACGAATTAATAGTAATAATAACTTCTATGGTAATTTTAATATTGATTTTTTGATTGATTTTTATAGTTTTTTTAAATATTAATAATAATTACAGTAATTGTTCTTTGCATTTAAATATCATTACTAGTAAATAAATTACTTCTTTTTTTAACTGCTCTTTCTATCTTTATTTCTTTTATTAAATGTATATATAAATAAAAATCTTACCGACCCGCGAATATTTTTCTGATCCGCGGGCAAAGAAATTGTTGACAAACGCAGATTTAAATTGTTAAATATTTAGCTATTAAATTCGCATATCTTCGATAGGTGGCAGCAGCATAGGTACGGACTGGACTCATTTGCGTTACGTTAAAAGCTAGAAGTTGATAGAATAGTTTAATTTAGTATTAAGGAGACATTACTTAGGGAGAGCACATCCTCTCATACGTCACCTGACCTCAAAAAACCAATCAGATTGCGCTGTCTTCATCCTGGTCTTTATACAGGACTAAAATCAACTTCCAGTATAAAATTTCCTGTACGGGATAGGGGGATGAATACAGGATTCACTGATCCCAGTTTCTCGCGCATTTTAAGTGGCATTTTGATTAAAAAACGCCTTCTAATGATGCCCCCAATAAAGTTGGGAGAAAAAGAAGTTCGTTCTTTTTGTTCCTCAGAAGCGCATTTTACTTTTCGCTGACTATCCCACTATTAGAGAGAAAACTCCTTCCGATGGGACAGAAGCTCCCGATATTGAATCAACTGTTTCTTTCGTTATAGACGTGGGCCTAACTTGCGATCTTCAAATAAAATGTGCTAAGCATATCCTAATTTATTTGGCCTAGCCTACTATATTCTTTAACCTTTAAGTTTTTTCCTAATTGAGTCTGCTCAAAAGAGCCATCACTTTATCATTATCGATATATATTCATCTAATTGGGGATAGATCGTGAGCGCGCTTCGGATTGCAGTGTCTGGAAGTGGTGTCTGGTAACACATGAGTGAGACGTCAGGTATGCTTTGCAGTTCACCTCTCAGAACTTTTGCTCGAAAGGAATGCTTGATATTAATAATGGGCATTTTTCCTGATAACCGTTGATAAAACGTTGCTTTTTAATCATAAGTAAAAAGCAAAATGAAAAACTGGCAGTTAAAAATACAATGAAGTAAAACAGCTCGTTTCTGACAGATTATTTTTGCACTTATGGATTACATCCAGCTGTTCAATCTGTGTTCCTAAAAAATTATAATTCCGATACACATCAGTTTGCCCTTCCTTTTGATTCATACGAAACATCATACAAGAGCACCATGAGCAATATTGAGTCTGCACAATTTTCCTTCTGACGTCGCTAGTGTATTTTGAGCTAATCTGTTATTTTTTATGTAAATGGGTAAACAATTGAAAAAAAAAAAGCAACCTCTACATTCGGAGGGATAAAACAAGAATGTCAGAATTTCATAACCCATATCGATTAATATAAAATAATAAAATAAATAATTTACGAATAGCGGAAGTAAGGCTTACATTCCGCTTTTAATTCGAAGCAATAAAATTTCGATTCATCTCATACAGAAGTGATGAAGCACAATGTTTTGAAAGTTGACCGAGTAGACGTACAATTACTCCCCCTCAGTGGTGTTCCCATACGGTATACTCCATATACGCTGTATACTCTCAAACCTTTTTCAGACAAATAGCGTATACCCTCAAGCTTCAAAAATTTTCATTTATATTTCAGGTTCTATCGGCACATTTTTAACTTATCCTAAAGCAATAATATTCTGGGGCTGCATGATTTTATAGAAAACTCCTTGGTATTTTGCATGCATTGTTACGCTCATATTTTAAGTGTAGTTATCACTCGCTACTTTGCGCTTCGACTTTCGCGGCTTCTTCACTACATCGCTGATTTTTTCAAATATAGTAATTAGCCTTTTTAATGCGTTCGTGTAAAAGTTTTATGCGTAATACCTTTAATGAGGATAAATGTAGAGGAAGAACGGCGGTATATACGATCACTAACTGACAATTAATTCATCATCGAACAAGTTAAGCTATTTTCATAGATTAGCATTCTTAATGTGTAAGAACTGCACGTGTGTGTGTAGTTTATTCCCAACAATTAACAGTGTGATATCTATTCGTCTAATATATCTTATTTATTCCTATTTTGCGCAATGTATCAAGTAACACAAATGTAATGGTGGCTAATGGTGCTGTTTCATGTCTAACTATGTTAAAAGTCTATTTAAATTGTCGTAAGTGAGTTTTCTGGTCTCTAATTATGAAAATATTCGGTCTATAAATACAGAATTCTACTTCGCGGAAATTCAGTTATCGCGGTATAGTCTGGAACAAGTAATTGCGATAAACGAGGGTTGTTTATTTAATGAGAGTACTACTTTTGAAAAACGTATGGAACATCATCTAATACTTTTTCTGGGCCTCTTTAACTATGTAATCTCGGAGTGACACAAGATAACTCTTTGAGAGTTAAAACCATAATAACGAATTTCGATAATTTCAAAACAGATGAGTTGACGCCTGGAAAAATTTGGAAAATGATTCCTTTAGTGGTCAAAAAGCGGATTCCCATTGTGACATGCTACTTTCCACGTGTCCCTACTGCTGGCCGACCTTGATAGGTCACCTAAGATTGACGTACAGCGCCGTCCAGTCTGAGTAGAAGAGATGAGCTCGGGTTCATTTTTGAGAGCCCGGGCCCCTAGCCCACCCGAGCCCGGGTGATATTGTCGCGGACCAAAATCCGAGCCCGCCCCAGTCTGAAGGAAACTTTCTTGTATCAAAAACCGAGCCTTCTACAGTCGACATTATCTCTCTGTTAATAAAAAATGTTATTTCAAATGGTCTTCATTTACAGATGAGTTTCTAAATTTTCTGAAAATACTCCACGTCATGCAAACGTCGTCCCAATGCATTACTGTATGACATATTGCAATAGTAATCGCAAAAAAGCACCATAAATAAGAGTTAATTTCTTTCATTTTCTGGTTAAATTTTCACATTGATTGAACTTATTTAAATGTTCCTTTCATTTTCTCACATTAGGAAAATATTTATCTGCTTTGAATTTGTTTGCAGATTGACAATTGAGTAAATTTGCGTGAGCCCGAGCCCGAAACCTATTTTCGGTTCTAGAGCCCATGCAAGCTTCGGGGCCGGGCTGAGCCCGTCACATCTCTACCGAGTAGTGAATAGACTGGACACCGTTAGGTCCTTTGGCAGTGTCGCTCCTTTTGAAGATCGATTACCATGGTCGCATTTGAGTTTATGCCGAGTGCAGTGGGAGGGTATAGACTTTCTGCAGGTCTTTGGACAAGCAAATCAAATCTCTTCCTGATTTGGCTACGACCGAAGCACCATTAACCGACCAATTAAAAAAAATAATGTTGGCAGGGGCACACGTCTCTTGGTAAGTTCTGGGTGAAAGAAAATTTTTTGATCGAGGAGACGACGTTACTACTCCGTGATGTGGAGTATAAAAAGAATACCTGGTTTCTAGCGCACCTGTGGTGCGGAGCAATTGCTCACAAGTTTTGCAACTGCGTACCAGAGGCACAACTGTTGTTGTGCCTTTTTATCATTTACATACGAACTGTACACAATCTCCAAAAGTCATCCGTTGAGGCAATGTGTCAGTAAAATATCACGTATGTTAATTTCGGCAAATGAAAGTCTGTAAATGTTGTAAATATATGAAAATTGCCCAGACTGCATGAATAAATTTTTACTCGATATAAACTGTACGATTACTTGTTAAAGTACGTGTAACACTAACTTTTCGACTACGCCACAGTATTCAAAAGGGTAAACAACTCTTGTCGATGTGTCAGAGTGTTTTAAAGAAAGTTGTTTATTCACAATGCCATAAACAAATAGTTACTAATTATGAACCCTAAACCAGGAGTAGCAATAATTCACACAAGCAGATAAATTTAAGCATTTTATTTCCTAAACTAATGAGATATTAATTTTACAAGTCAATGTTTCAAAGGTAATTATCCTAAATAATCCTTTGCAGTTAATTATTTTTAGACTTTTTTTTTGGTCATCTGTAGTCAAATTTATCATTTACTGGGACGTGAAGTAAACGGGCCGGGACACCGAGATTGTGTCCGAAAACCGGGACTGTTCCGGCTAAATCGGGACGTCTGACAAGCCTATCTGTATGCTACAGCGCAAAAATATGTAAACAACGTTTAAAAAAAAATCAAATGCACACATTTTCGAAATTTGCGTACAAGTATTTCGGGGTTGCAAGGAACCGAGCCCCTTTTAGCATGAAAAACATTCTTCATGGTAATGAAGAAACGAATCTGGTTCAGAAGGATGTCTTTGCATTTTTAAAAGTTCACATCTTAAATTCTCAGTCCAATATTGATTTTTTTTTTTAGTAATTAAAATATTTGGTTACAATAGAAAGTTGAATAATTTCTTTAACCTTCGAAGAGCCTTTGCGCCACATAAATTACAAGACAGAGTAATTGCCATTGAAAGTGCGCTACTTATAATTGCGCCATCTATTGACAAGTACAAGAAAACTCATTCTTTATAGATTATAGGATAAATATTATATCGATGAAGGAAAAAAGTAATACTTTGTTGATATTTTGAAAAAAAAAAAAAAAAAACTGTAAATTACTTATCGTTATTATTTCTTATGTTTTTCTTTTTCGATTTTTTGTGATGCCATAAATGTTCTTGCACCATTAAAGTACTGTGGCGCAAACCGCACATTCATACGGCAATCTGTTGCTGTTCTATAAATTTTATAACGTGTCAAGGAGTTTTCGGACACCCTGTATATTAGGGTGGTTCAAAAAAGTTTCTTCTAGATACCAGGACAGCCCTCAATATTTTTAGATTCGTGGATAGTAATATGCTGGAAGAATTTTAGCTTCCCATTTCAACTGAAAGAGGGTGCTCAAACCCCTCCCCCACCAGTATGAGGAGGAGGGTTAAAAAAGTACACTGAACTAAAAAAAAACAATGCTTATTATAATATATACAGGTAATATGCATATAAATTGCAATAAAATAATTATTTACAAAAAAAAAAAAAAAGACAAATGCTGGGGACATTAATTTTTTTTAAATTTGTGATATTTTCTATGCTACGGCTAATGTTTGATTGAGCGGTCACTGAGCACCCCTTCAAAATTTCGATAAGAAACTACAACTTTCTCAGCACAATACTATTAGTAAGTCTAATAAAAATAAGGAATGTCCAGTACTGCAGCTGAAAAAACTGCAGTCCTCGGCTGGAAATGACAGAGCTGGCGGTGTATTTCAAGTATTTCTTGTTTAGCTCTCGCTAATGGGCGGTAATTTATTGAATATACCTTGCCTTGCGTTCAATCTTCGAGTTGAACCAAACCATTGCTTCGTTCACTCGTCTGCTCTGCTAATTCTATATTCGCTTCCAGTTTGTTTCGCACTCTTGGTTTCCTTAAGAGGTTCTCCATCTCCAGCTCAGTCACTTTCCTATGCCGCGCTGATAAGTGCTAACATGCAAGAAACTGCAGTTTTCGGCTGGAAATGACTGAGTTGGCGGTGTATTTCACGCACCCTACTGTATGTACATGTTTCTTTCTTTACTGTAATCTGCTGTACTTAAGCTTTGTCGTACAAGATTGCTTCTCTGGCCTCGCTGAACATAAAGCACGAAAAGAGCACTCAACGCTTCCTTATTGTTAGCGAGGAATCCAAAACGTGTGTCTTCATATGTCTCAAAAACTCATTTCTGCAGATACTGCGCTTAACCTTACACAGCAGTATAGTTCAGTCGTTTTATAATGTCTTTGTTGGTAGCACAGATAATGTTTTTTTTTTTTTGTTTACTAATGAATCTATTTACAGTTGGCGCCGCTTAAAGTGATCACTTTAGGACACATACAATTTGATAACAATAATCGAAAAGAATCCAGAAGACACAAAATAATGATTTTTTTCCCCAATTAAGGCGCATTTATTTTGGCAACCTCAAATTGAAATCACAGTGACTCAACTAAACGCACTTTCAACTTATAAATTCTTGAATTGACAGAATGGAAATATCTGAGTTATAAAAACTTAAAGCTAAATTATGCAATTTTTAATCACATAGTAATAGGTGAAGTTAAATAAAACCATTTTCCCTGACATTCATAAACCAGTTTCAAAGCACATTCAGCTTTTCTATCTTTTCCAGCATGGCTTTGCTTGTTGTTTAAATTTTAATTCGCTTTGCTTTCAATCTCGACACAATTCTTTAATGATTTACAAAGCAATGGCAACAATAGAAGTCCTACATCAATGTCATGTCAAGCGAATGAAATTTTTTAGATAGATCGTGGGCGCGCATCGGATTGAAATCTTTTGGAAGTGGTTCTAGAAACACAGAAATAACAACCCAGGTATGCTTTGCAGTTCACCTCTCAAAACTTTGGTTTCGAAAGGACTGATCGAGATTACAGCACCGCCATTTTTTTCGTTAGGCGCACGAATGTTCGTTTTCCAATTATAAGAAATAAACAAAATAAGAAACTGGGAGTTAGAAATACAATGAGTAAAACAGCTCGTTTCCGACAGATTATTTTTGCACTTAGGAATTAATTACATCCAGCTCTTCAATCTGTGTTCCTAAAAAATTATAATTTCGATACACATCAGTTTGCCCTTCCTTTTGATTCATACGAAATATCATACAAGAGCACCATGAGCAATATTGTGTGTGCACAATTTTCCTTCTGACGTCGCTAGTGTATTTTGAGCTAATCTGTTATTTTTTATGTAAATGTATAAACAATTGAAAAAGAAAAAGGCAACCTCTACATTCGGAGGAATAAAACAAGAACGTCAGCATTTCATAATCCATATCGATTAATATAAAATAATAAAATAAATAATTTACGAATAGCGGAAGTAAGACTTACATTCCGCTTTTAATTCGAAGCAATAAAATTTCGATTCATCACATACAGAAATGATGAAACAAAATTTTTTGAAAGTTGACCGAGTAGACGTACAATTACTCCCCCTCAGTGGTGTTCCCATTCGGTATACTCCATATACGCTGTATACTCTCAAACATTTTTCAGACAAATAGCGTATACCCTCAAGCTTCAAACATTTTCATTTATATTTCAGGTTCTATCGGCCCATTTTTAACTTTTCCTAAAGCAATAATATTCTGGGGCTGCACGATTTTATAGAAAATTCCTTGGTATTTTGCATGCATTGTTACGCTCATATTTTAAGTGTAGTTATTACTCGCTACTTCGCGCTTCGACTTTCGCGGCTTCTTCACTACATCGCTGATTTTTCTCTTTTCTTTTTCTTTTTTTTTTCAATTATAATAATTAGCCTTTTTAATGCATTCGTATAAAAGTTTTATGCGTAATACTTTTAATGAGGATAAATGTAGAGGAAGAACAGGGGTATATACAACCACTAACTGACAATGAATTCATCATCGAACAAGTTAAGCTATTTTCATAGATTAGCAGTCTTAATGTGTAAGAACTGCACGTGTGTGTGTAGTTTATTCCCAATAATTAACAGTGTGATATCTATTTCGTCTAATATATCTTATTTATTCCTATTTTCCGCAATGTATCAAGTAACACAAATGTAATGGTGGCTAAGGGTGCTGTTTCATGTCTAACTATGTTAAAAGCCCATTTAAATTGTCGTAAGTAAGTTTTCTGCTCTCTAATTAGGAAAATATTCGGTCTATAAATACAGAATTCTACTTCGCGGAAATTCAGTTATCGCGGTATAGTCTGGAACAAATTAATTGCGGTAAACGAGGGTTGTTTATTTAATGAGAGTACTATTTTTGAAAAACGTATGGAACATCATCTAATACTTTTTCTGGGCCTCTTTAACTATGTAATCTCGGAGTGACACAAGATAGCTCTTTGAAAGTTAAAACCATAATAACGTATTTCGATAATTTCAAAACAGATGATTTGACGCCTGGAAGAATTTGGAAAATGATTCTTTTAGTGGTCAAAAAGCGGATTCCCTTTGTGACATGCTACTTTCCACGTGTCCCTACTGCTGGCCGACCTTGATGGGTCACCTAAGATTGACGTACAGCGCCGTCCATTTTGAGTAGTAGAGATGAGCTCGGGTTCCTTTTTCAGGGGGGAGCCCGGGCCCGCCTGAGCCCTAAAATTTGTAACCTAGCCCACAGGAGCCCGGGTGATATTGTCTCGGACCAAAATCCGAACCCGCCCCAGACTGAAAGAAACTTTTTTGTATCAAAAACCGAGCCTTCTACAGTCGACATTATCTCTCTGTTAATAAAAAATGTTCAAATGTTCTTCTTTTACAGATGAGTTTCTAAATTTTCTCAAAATACACCACGTCATCCAAACGTCGTCCCAATGCATTACTGTATGACATATTGCAATAGTAATCGCAAAAAAGCACCATAAATAAGAGTTAATTTCTTTCATTTTCTGGTTAAATTTTCACATTGATTGAACTTATTTAAATGTTCCTTTCATTTTCTCACATTAGGAAAATATTTATCTGCTTTGAATTTGTTTGCAGATTGACAATTGAGTATATTTGCGTGAATCCGAGCCCGAAACCTATTTTCGGTTCTAGAGCCCGTGCCCGCTTCGGGACCGGGCTGAGCCCGTCACATCTCTACTGAGTAGTGAATAGACTGGACACCGTTAGGTCCTTTGGCAGTGTCGCAGCATTTGAAGGCCGATTACCATTGTCGCATTTGAGTTTATGCCGTGTGCAGTGGGAGGGTATAGACTTTGTGCAGGGGGTCTTTGGACAAGCAAATCAAATCTCTTCCTGATTCGGCTACGACCGAAGCGCCATTAACCGACCATTATAAAGAATTAATGTTGGCAAGTTCACACCTCTCTTGGTTAGTTCTGGGTGAAAGAAAATTTTTTGATCGAGGAGACGACGTTACTACTCCGTGATGTGGAGTACAAAAAAATACCTGGTTTCTCGCGTACCTGGGGTGCGGAGCAATTGCTTACAAGTTTCGGAACTGTGTACCAGAGGCACAACTGTTGTTGTGACGTTTTATCATTGTACTGTAACTGTACACAATCTCCGAAAGTCATCCGTTGAGGCAGTGTGTCAATAAAATATCATGTATGTTAATTTCGGCAAATAAAAGACTAAATATTGCAAATATATGAAAATTGCCCAGACTTCATGAATAAATTTTTAGCCGTTATAAACGGTATTATTACTTGGCAAAGTACGTGTAACACTAACTTTACGACTACGCCACAGTATTCAAAAGGGTAAACAACTCTTGTTGATGTGTCAGAGTGTTTTAAAGAAAGTTGTTCATTAACAATGCCATAAATAAATAGTTACTAATTATGAACCCTGAACCAGGAGTAACAATAAATCACACAAGCAGATAAATTTAAGCATTTTATTTCCTTAACTAATCAGATATTAATTTTACAAGTCAATGTTTCAAATGTAATTATCCTAAATAATCCTTCGCAATTAATTATTTTTAGACTTTTTTTTTTTTTTGGTCATCCGTAGTCAAATTTATCATTTACTAGGACGTGAAGTAAACGGGCCGGGACACCGAGATTTTGTCCGAAAACCGGGACTGTTCCGGCTAAATCGGGACGTCTGACAAGTATATCTGTATGCTACAGCGCAAAAATATGTTAACAACGTTTTAAAAAAAACAAATGCACACATTTTCAAAATTTGCGTGCTAGTATTTCGGGGTTGCAAGGAACCGAGCCCGTTTTAGCATGAAAAACATTTTTCATGGTAATGAAGAAACGAATCTGGTTCAGAAGGATGTCTTTGCATTTTTAAAAGTTCACATCCTAAATTCTCAGTCCAATATTGATTTTTTTTTAGTAATTAAAATATTTGGTTACAATAGAAAGTTGAATAATTTCTTTAACCTTCGAAGAGCCTTTGCGCCACAGAAATTACAAGAGAGAGTAATTGCCATTGAAAGTGAGCTGCTTATAATTGCGCCATCTATTGACAAGTACCAGAAAACTCATTCTTTATAGATTATAGGATAAATATTATATCGATGAAAGAAAAAAGTAAAACTTTGTTGATATTTTGAAAAAAAAAAAAAAAAAACTGTAAATTACTTATCGTTATTATTTCTTATGTTTTTCTTTTTCGATTTTTTGTGATGCCATAAATGTTCTTGCACCATTAAAGTACTGTGGCGCAAACCGCACATTCATACGGCAATCTGTTGCTGTTCTATAAATTTTATAACGTGTCAAGGAGTTTTCGGACACCCTGTATATTAGGGTGGTTCAAAAAAGTTTCTTCTAGATACCAGGACAGCCGTCAATATTTTTAGATTCGTGGATAGTAATATGCTGGAAGAATTTTAGCTTCCCATTTCAACTGAAAGAGGGTGCTCAAACCCCTCCCCCACCAGTATGAGGAGGAGGGTTAAAAAAGTACACTGAACTAAAAAAAACAATGCTTATTATAATATATACTGGTAATATGCATAGAAATTGAAATAAAATAATTATTTACAAAAAAAAAAAAAAAAAGACAAATGCTGGGGACATTAATTTTTTTTTAATTTGTGATATTTTCTATGCTACGGCTAATGTTTGATTGAGCGGTCACTGAGCACCCCTTCAAAATTTCGATAAGAAACTACAACTTTCTCAGCACAATACTATTAGTAAGTCTAATAAAAATAAGGAATGTCCAGTACTGCAGCTGAAAAAACTGCAGTCCTCGGCTGGAAATGACAGAGCTGGCGGTGTATTTCAAGTATTTCTTGTTTAGCTCTCGCTAATGGGCGGTAATTTACTGAATATACCTTGCCTTGCGTTCAATCTTCGAGTTGAACCAAACCATTGCTTCGTTCACTCGTCTGCTCTGCTAATTCTATATTAGCTCCCAGTTTGTTTCGCAATCTTGGTTTCCTTAAGAGGTTCTCCATCTCCAGCTCAGTCACTTTCCTATGCCGGGCTGATAAGTGCTGACATGCAAGAAACTGCAGTCCTCGGCTGGAAATGACTGAGTTGGCGGTGTACTTCACGTACCCTACTGTATATACATGTTTCTTGCTTTACTGTAATCTGCTGTACTTAAGCTTTGTCGTACAAGATTGCTTATCTGGCCTCGCTGAACATAAAGCACGAAAAGAGCACTCAACGCTTCCTTATTGTTAGCGAGGAATCCAACACGAGTGTCTTCATATGTCTCAAAAACTCATTTCTGCAGATACTGCGCTTAACCTTACACAGCAGTATAGTTCAGTCGTTTTTTTATGTCTTTGTTGGTAGCACAGATAATGTTTTTTTTTTGTTTTTGTTTACTAATGAATCTGTTTACAGTAGGCGCCGCTTAATGTGATCACTTTAGGACACATACAATTTGATAACAATAACCGAAAAGAATCCAGAAGACACAAAATAATGATTTTTTTTCCCCAATTAAGGCGCATTTATTTTGGCAACCTCAAATTGAAATCACAGTGACTCAACTAAACGCACTTTCAACTTATAAATTATTGAATTGACAGAATGGAAATATCTGAGTTATAAAAACTTAAAGCTAAATTATGCAATTTTTAATCACATAGTAATAGGTGAAGTAAAATAAAACCATTTTCCCTGACATTCATAAACCAGTTTCAAAGCACATTCAGCTTTTCTATCTTTTCCAGCATGGCTTTGCTTGTTGTTTAAATTTTAATTCGCTTTGCTTTCAATCTCGACACAATTCTTTAATGATTTACAAAGCAATGGCAACAATAGAAGTCCTACATCAATGTCATGTCAAGCGAATGAAATTTTTTAGATAGATCGTGGGCGCGCATCGGATTGAAATCTTTTGGAAGTGGTTCTAGAAACACAGAAATAACAACCCAGGTATGCTTTGCAGTTCACCTCTCAAAACTTTGGTTTCGAAAGGACTGATGGAGATTACAGCACCGCCAATTTTTTCGTTAGGCGCACGAATGTTCGTTTTCCAATTATAAGAAATAAACAAAATAAGAAACTGGGAGTTAGAAATACAATGAGTAAAACAGCTCGTTTCCGACAGATTATTTTTGCACTTAGGAATTAATTACATCCAGCTCTTCAATCTGTGTTCCTAAAAAATTATAATTTCGATACACATCAGTTTGCCCTTCCTTTTGATTCATACGAAATATCATACAAGAGCACCATGAGCAATATTGTGTGTGCACAATTTTCCTTCTGACGTCGCTAGTGTATTTTGAGCTAATCTGTTATTTTTTATGTAAATGTATAAACAATTGAAAAAGAAAAAGGCAACCTCTACATTCGGAGGAATAAAACAAGAACGTCAGCATTTCATAATCCATATCGATTAATATAAAATAATAAAATAAATAATTTACGAATAGCGGAAGTAAGACTTACATTCCGCTTTTAATTCGAAGCAATAAAATTTCGATTCATCACATACAGAAATGATGAAACAAAATTTTTTGAAAGTTGACCGAGTAGACGTACAATTACTCCCCCTCAGTGGTGTTCCCATTCGGTATACTCCATATACGCTGTATACTCTCAAACATTTTTCAGACAAATAGCGTATACCCTCAAGCTTCAAACATTTTCATTTATATTTCAGGTTCTATCGGCCCATTTTTAACTTTTCCTAAAGCAATAATATTCTGGGGCTGCACGATTTTATAGAAAATTCCTTGGTATTTTGCATGCATTGTTACGCTCATATTTTAAGTGTAGTTATTACTCGCTACTTCGCGCTTCGACTTTCGCGGCTTCTTCACTACATCGCTGATTTTTCTCTTTTCTTTTTCTTTTTTTTTTCAATTATAATAATTAGCCTTTTTAATGCATTCGTATAAAAGTTTTATGCGTAATACTTTTAATGAGGATAAATGTAGAGGAAGAACAGGGGTATATACAACCACTAACTGACAATTAATTCATCATCGAACAAGTTAAGCTATTTTCATAGATTAGCAGTCTTAATGTGTAAGAACTGCACGTGTGTGTGTAGTTTATTCCCAATAATTAACAGTGTGATATCTATTTCGTCTAATATATCTTATTTATTCCTATTTTCCGCAATGTATCAAGTAACACAAATGTAATGGTGGCTAAGGGTGCTGTTTCATGTCTAACTATGTTAAAAGCCCATTTAAATTGTCGTAAGTAAGTTTTCTGCTCTCTAATTAGGAAAATATTCGGTCTATAAATACAGAATTCTACTTCGCGGAAATTCAATTATCGCGGTATAGTCTGGAACAAATTAATTGCTGTAAACGAGGGTTGTTTATTTAATGAGAGTACTATTTTTGAAAAACGTATGGAACATCATCTAATACTTTTTCTGGGCCTCTTTAATTATGTAATCTCGGAGTGACACAAGATAACTCTTTGAAAGTTAAAACCATAATAACGTATTTCGATAATTTCAAAACAGATGATTTGACGCCAGGAAAAATTTGGAAAATGATTCTTTTAGTGGTCAAAAAGCGGATTCCCTTTGTGACGTGCTACTTTCCACGTGTCCCTACTGCTGGCCGACCTTGATAGGTCACCTAAGATTGACGTACAGCGCCGTCCAGTCTGAGTAGTAGAGATGAGCTCGGGCTCATTTTTGAGAGCCCGGGCCCGAAAATTTGTAACCTAGCCCACAGGAGCCCGGGTGATATTGTCTCGGACCAAAATCCGAGCCCGCCCCAGCCTGAAGGAAACTTTTTGTATCAAAAACCGAGCCTTCTACAGTAGACATTATCTCTCTGTTAATAAAAAATGTTATGTCAAATGTTCTTCTTTTACAGATGAGTTTCTAAATTTTCCCAAAATACACCACGTCATCCAAACGTCGTCCCAATGCATTATTGTATGACATATTGCAATAGTAATCGCAAAAAAACACCATAAAGAAGAGTTAATTTCTTTCATTTTCTGGTTAAATTTTCACATTGATTGAACTTATTTAAATGTTCCTTTCATTTTCTCACATTAGGAAAATGTTTATCTGCTTTGAATTTGTTTGCAGATTGACAATTGAGTATATTTGCGTGAACCCGAGCCCGAAACCTATTTTCGGTTCTAGAGCCCGTGCCCGCTTCGGGGCCGGGCTGAGCCCGTCACATCTCTACTGAGTAGTGAATAGACTGGACACCGTTAGGTCCTTTGGCAGTTGTCGCACCATTTGAAGGCCGATTACCATGGTTGCATTTGAGTTTATGCCGAGGGCAGTGGGAGGGTATAGACTTTGTGACTAGCGTCTAGGGGCAGGACAAATCTCTATGTTAAAGACTTAGTCGTTTCTCCTCATCGCCGGGTAGGGAAAACTGATTTCTGGCTCTTGGTAGAAAAGGGAAAAGCTTCATGGTGTGCAGAACAAGTTCTGCCACTGCGTGATTAGAACGATACTGACTGGGGGGGCTGGTTTTGATGAGAGTGCGCGCTTTCGTTTCATTAAATGGGCAATTATGCGACATTGCGATATGCGTTAATTATAATACGTCTAACTGGCTTGATTGGTCGTTAGGCCTCTCATTTTTTGTTGGGTTTTTCTCTCTCATATTTTATCACTTTTTAAGTTTTCAAAAACAAAACGAACATATTAATATATAGTGGTGCCGCTACGGTGAAAGGGGGAAGGGGGAATCTAACTGCTTCATTTCAAAAAGGTTCCCCAAAAGTTGAAAATTACAAAAACTCTGTTAAACGCAGTTTACATAAACACGAGAGAGAGAGGGGGGTGCGTTTGCGCTGGGAGACCACCCTCTGAAGGTGGGCTGGTACCAAATTGGATTTAAGAGTTTATGAAAAATATAGATTCTTTAGTTCTAAAAAATGTCTCCAACATTTTAAATTATATTCAATTTCTCAAACACGGGAGGGGGGGGGGGCATTTGTGCCAGCTGACACCCTGCTGGAGAGTGACACCCAAAATGTATTTTTGAGTTTCTGAAAAATATAAATGCTGAAATCCAACTATTCCATTTTCCTCCTCACTTTGCTGCCATCGGCCCTACACACGTCTAATGCGAGTTAGATAAAAAGCTTTAAAAACTTTTATTTGTTTTTTGTGCATTAGCCAAACTTAAAATTTCGTAAAACACAAATGTAGTTGTTTCTGAAAATTTTATAAATTCCATGATCACATAGAACATTGATACCTTTTTTTTCTGCTTTTGCAGGGGAGGGTTATTTCATAAATTACCGCCCCTGTGGTCACAAATGCTAGGTACGCCACTGGTGTACGTATGTAAATTACGGGCGATGCCCATACCCCCCCCCCCATGGTATTATACCCACTTTCCTAAAAAGAAAATAATATCCCTTCAAATACTCGCTAAGCAAGTTGATGGCACAATCTGCACCATTGACTTCCCCTCTCTCCAATAGGCGGCTCGTATCAAGGAGGGGGGCATCTGTTCCCACACTTTTCAAAGTTAAAAATTAATGACTAATTCAAAATTAGATCTCATACAGGGTCGATTGAGTTTTTTTTTTTTTCAATTGATAATTCAAAATAAATGGACTTTTTCAAATGTCATTCATGTGAATTGAACTTTGAATTTTTTGAGGGTCTAGAGGTGCCTACCACACCAGAAGAATTGAGAGCGAGAGCTCCCCCCCCCAAAAAAAAACTCTAAAAGCACCCCCTAAAAATTTTAATGGTAGTCTGCTCCATGCCCCCCCCCCCGGATGGGCACCCCTGAGAATGTCTACGGTCGCCATTCGTCCCAATTTTTGAGGTCAATTAATCAGTAATGTTGAAATCTTATTATGTCTCCAAAGATTTTTTTTTAATTGGGGCGCTCCCCTACACTCCCACATTTTTTGTTCCCCTATTGTGACCACCTCTAATAATATCCATGATGATATATTTTCAATCTTAGATAAAGATGCTTCACAAAATTATTTCCAGTGATTAAATTCAGTTATTAAATTCAGTTATCGCGGTATATAGTCTGGAACAAATTAATTGCGATAAACGAGGGTTGTTTATTTAATGAGAGTACTATTTTTGAAAAACGTATGGAACATCATCTAATACTTTTTCTGGGCCTCTTTAACTATGTAAACTCGGAATGACACAAGATAACTCTTTGAGAGTTGAAACCATAATAACGTATTTCGATAATTTCAAAACAGATGATTTGACGCGTGGAAAAATTTGGAAAATGATTCTTTTAGTGGTCAGAAAGCGGATTCCCTTTGTGACATGCTACTTTTCACGTGTCCCTACTGCTGGCCGACCTTGATAGGTCATCTAAGATTGACGTACAGCGCTGTCCAGTCTGAGTAGTAGAGAGGAGCTCGGGCTCGGTTTTGAGAGCCCGGGTCCTCCTGAGCCCGAAAATTTGTAACCTAGCCCACAGGAGCCCGGGTGATATTGTCTCGGACCAAAATCCGAGCCCGCCCCAGCCTGAAAAAAACTTTCTTGTATCAAAAACCGAGCCTTCTACAGTCGACATTATCTCTCTGTTAATAAAAAATAATATGTCAAATGTTCTTCATTTACAGATGAGTTTCTAAATTTTCTCAAAATACACCACGTCATCCAAACGTCGTCCCAATGCATTACTATATGACGTATTGCAATAGTAATCGCAAAAAAACACTATAAATAAGAGTTAATTTCTTTCGTTTTTTGGTTAAATTTTCACATTGATTGAACTTATTTAAATGTTCCTTTCATTTTCTCACATTAGGAAAATATTTATCTGCTTTGAATTTGTTTGCAGATTGACAATTGAGTATATTTGCGTGAGCCCGAGCCCGAAACCTATTTTCGGTTCTAGAGCCCATGCCCGCTTCGGGGCCGGGCTGAGCCCGTCACATCTCTACCGAGTAGTGAATAGACTGGACACCGTTAGGTCCTTTGGCAGTGTCGCTCCTTTTGAAGATCGATTACCATGGTCGCATTTGAGTTTATGCCGAGTGCAGTGGGAGGGTATAGACTTTCTGCAGGGGGTCTTTGGACAAGCAAATCAAATCTCTTCCTGATTTGGCTACGACCGAAGCGCCATTAACCGACCAATTAAAAAAAATAATGTTGGCAGGGGCACACGTCTCTTGGTAAGTTCTGATGAAAGAAAATTTTTTGATCGAGGAGACGACGTTACTACTCCGTGATGTGGAGTATAAAAAAAATACCTGGTTTCTCGCGCACCTGGGGTGCGGAGCAATTGCTCACAAGTTTCGCAACTGCGTACCAGAGGCACAAATGTTGTTGTGCCTTTTTATCATTTACATACGAACTGTACACAATCTCCAAAAGTCATCCGTTGAGGCAATGTGTCAGTAAAATATCACGTATGTTAATTTCGGCAAATGAAAGTCTGTAAATGTTGTAAATATATGAAAATTGCCCAGACTGCATGAATAAATTTTTACTCGATATAAACTGTATGATTACTTGTTAAAGTACGTGTAACACTAACTTTTCGACTACGCCACAGTATTCAAAAGGGTAAACAACTCTTGTTGATGTGTCAGAGTGTTTTAAAGAAAGTTGTTTATTCACAATGCCATAAACAAATAGTTACTAATTATGAACCCTAAACCAGGAGTAGCAATAATTCACACAAGCAGATAAATGTAAGCATTTTATTTCCTTCATGCTAATGTTAATAGTTATTTCAGTAAGAAGAAATACTTGGAATGAGTAATAAAAATTTAAACAATAATTTACATAGATATTACTTTTTTTAGAAAGTCCTTTTTTGATTTTGCCTTTCGGTAAAAATTCCCACAAACTAATCAGATATTAATTTTTCAAGTCAATGTTTCAAATGTAATTATCCTAAATAATCCTTCGCAATTAATTATTTTTAGACTTTTTTTTTTTTTTTTGGTCATCTGTAGTCAAATTTATCATTTACTAGGACGTGAAGTAAACGGGCCGGGACACCGAGATTTTGTCCGGAAACCGGGACTGTTCCGGCTAAATCGGGACGTCTGACAAGCCTTCTGTATGCTACAGCGCAAAAAAATGTTAACAACATTTTTAAAAAAATCAAATGCACACATTTTCAAAATTTGTGCACAAGTATTTCGTTGTTGCAAGGAACCGAGCCCCTTTCAGCATGAAAAACATTCTTCATGGCTATGAAGACACGAATCTGGTTCAGAAGGATGTCTTTGCATTTTTAAAAGTTCACATCTTAAATTCTCAGTCCAATATTGATTTTTTTTAGTAATTAAAATATTTGGTTACAATAGAAAGTTGAATAATTTCTTTAACCTTCGAAGAGCCTTTGCGTCACATAAATTACAAGACAGAGTAATTGCCATTGAAAGTGCGCTACTTATAATTGCGCCATCTATTGACAAGTACCAGAAAACTCATTCTTTATAGATTATAGGATAAATATTATATCGATGAAGGAAAAAAGTAATACTTTGTTGATATTTTGAAAAAAAAAAAAAAAAAAAAAACTGTAAATTACTTATCGTTATTATTTCTTATGTTTTTCTTTTTCGATTTTTTGTGATGCCATAAATGTTCTTGCACCATTAAAGTACTGTGGCGCAAACCGCACATTCATACGGCAATCTGTTGCTGTTCTATAAATTTTATAACGTGTCAAGGAGTTTTCGGACACCCTGTATATTAGGGTGGTTCAAAAAAGTTTCTTCTAGATATCAGGACAGCCCTCAATATTTTTAGATTCGTTTATAGTAATATGCTGGAAGAATTTTAGCTTCCCATTTCAACTGAAAGAGGGTGCAATAAAATAATTATTTACAAAAAAAAAAAGACAAATGCTGGGGACATTAATTTTTTTTAAATTTGTGATATTTTCTATGCTACGGCTAATGTTTGATTGAACGGTCACTGAGCACCCCTTCAAAATTTCGATAAGAAACTACAACTTTCTCAGCACAATACTATTAGTAAGTCTAATAAAAATAAGGAATGTCCAGTACTGCAGCTGAAAAAACTGCAGTCCTCGGCTGGAAATGACAGAGCTGGCGGTGTATTTCAAGTATTTCTTGTTTAGCTCTCGCCAATGGGCGGTAATTTACTGAATATACCTTGCCTTGCGTTCAATCTTCGAGTTGAACCAAACCATTGCTTCGTTCACTCGTCTGCTCTGCTAATTCTATATTAGCTGCCAGTTTGTTTCGCACTCTTGGTTTCCTTAAGAGGTTCTCCATCTCCAGCTCAGTCACTTTCCCCCCCCCACACCTCCCCTTCACGCCAGCTCGACTACTGACATCTCTCTCCTTCAGACCGCGTAAAAGAACCTTGGTTCTGGCGCAGTGAACTCTCCCGATCTGTATCTGTATCTCAGTCACTTTCCTATGCCGGGCTGATAAGTGCTAACATGCAAGAAATTCTCCATCTCCAGCTCAGTCACTTTCCTATGCCGGGCTGATAAGTGCTAACATGCAAGAAACTGCAGTCCTCGGCTGGAAATGACCGAGTTGGCGGTGTGTTTCACGCACCCAACTGTATATACATGTTCCTTGCTTTTCTGTAATCTGCTGTACTTAAGCTTTATCGTACAAGATTGCGTATCTGGCCTCGCTGAACATAAAGCACGAAAAGAGCACTCAACTCTTCCTTATTCTTAGCGAGGAATCCAAAATGTGTGTCTTCAAATGTCTCAAAAATTCATTTCTGCAGATAATGCGCTTAACCTTACACAGCAGTATAGTTCAGTCGTTTTTTTATGGCTCTGTTGGTAGCACAGATAATGTTTTTTTTTTTTTGTTTACTAATGAATCTATTTACAGTAGGCGCAGCTTAATGTGATCACTTTAGGACAAATACAATTTGATAACAATAACCGAAAAGAATCCAGAAGACACAAAATAATGATTCCCCCCCCCCCCCCCCCCAATTAAGGCGCATTTATTTTGGCATCCTCAAATTGAAATCACAGTGACTCAACTAAACGCACTTTCAACTTATAAATTATTGAATTGACAGAATGAAAATATCTGAGTTATAAAAACTTAAAGCTAAATTATGCAATTTTTAATCACATAGGTGAAGTAAAATAAAACCGTTTTCTTCGACATTCATAAACCAGTTTCAAAGCACATTCAGCTTTTCGATCTTTTCCAGCATGGTTTGGCTTGTTCTTTAAATTTTAATTCGCTTCGCTTTCAATCTCGACACAATTCTTTAATGGTTTACAAAGCAATGGCAACAATGGAGGTCCTACATCAATGTCATGTCAAGCGAATGAAATTTTTTAGATAGATCGTGGGCGCGCATCGGATTGAAGTCTTTGGAAGTGGTTCTAAAAACACAGAAGTAACAAGACAGGTATGTTAATCACCTCTCAGAACTTTGGTTCGAAAGGATTGCTTGAGATTACCGCTGCACCATTTTCTTTGTCATTCCCACTTTGGATCCCGTTAAGAACGGACGTGGGAAAATGAGGCTAAAAGGAAAACCCGCCGCTATAGGATTAGCGGCGAAGAGGAATGCGGCGCCGAGCGCTAGGAAGAAGCTTCCCGGGAGTATTCCCGGTTCGCGGACTCCGGCCAAGGCGGCCACCCCCTTCACCCACCGCACAAACTCCCCTATACAGTCCACTTCATGGGCGGACATGACCCCATCTGATGATGAGATGGAAGTCAACTCCACTAACACCCCAGAAAAGTACGACTCACCCCTGTCATACAGCAAGGTGACGGACATCATCAAAACAGCCAAGGATATGTTCCGCTACACTGACATCTTCTTCCCTGACGGTGAGGATGAGACTCTCCGGGAGATTCTCCAACTCTTCTGCCAGGACGGGATCCCGGACGCTCAAGTGGCGGAGGCCCTGGTGAGTCATGCATTGACTGACAAAATTAAATTCCTATCCTTTCAGAAATTCTTTCACATTTCTGAATACCTTAATGCTCAGGAATTCCAGCTGCCACGTAAAACTTGTAAAGCGCCTTGGCCCGTAAAGGCTGCGCCTGTAGCACTGGAAAATAAATTCTCCACCCTCCCCCAAGTCTCGAATCCAAATTTAAATTCCCAGGAAACTACCTCTACCTCTCCGGCTAGAGGAGTTAATCAGTTTGCCCCCCTCGTGGTGGAGACCCCCCCCCCCAACTACCTTGATTTCATCCGCAAGCTCAATGATAACTGCCAGAACTTTAAACTTAGAAATAGGAAGGATGAAACAGCGATCTTTGTGGATGACCCCACTGATCGCAATAAAATTGTTAATTTACTCAAGTCTAGTAACATAGACTTTTACATTCAAAGGGCAAAGCGACCCAGACTATTCAAATATGTCATTAGAGGACTACCTACCTGCACCGACACTGAGGAAATTACGAAAGCACTTTCCGAATTAAATTTTCCTATTGTAAAGGTCGCTCAACTGACCAAAAGGGACGCTACTAAGCTCCCATTATTCCAACTCCAGCTCTCGTCCGGTGAGCAACATACTAAAATTAACGATTTAAAAACACTATTCCACACTGCCATAACCGTCGAGCGATACCGGACCAATCGACGTGTTATACAGTGTTATACCTGCAACTGCTTTCGTAAAGTCCGCTGTGTCATTTGCGGGGGGGAACACTCTCGTGACAAATGCCCGGCCAAAATCAACAAGGAAAAGCCTAAATGTGTTAATTGTGGGGGTGATCACGTAGCCTCTTATAGGGGTTGCGTGGCCTTCCCCAAACCCAAAATCAACCTGGAAGGTAAACGAGCCGTTAACCGCGGAAGCGGTGCTAGCCGCAGAGTAGGATTTTCCTACGCTGAGGCAACTTCCAGTAATTTACCTGAGCATTCCATCCCTAATATTAAGGAGCCTAACTCCAGCAACGAAATTACTGATTTCATGCAACTTTTTGCGGAAATTAATAAAATATTTAACCTTTCAAAAGTCTTTTCCAAACTCAGGACGGCCCTCCCTATTCTAAAAAGCCAGGAAAACCTTATAGGCAAAATTTCAACTCTAGTCCAAATCTTTATTGATGAGGACTAAGTTTTTATTCATTTTTATCCCCTTTTTTCATTTTTAATTCAGTTCTGGACTCCAAATTTCTTAAGTCATGTTTTTGACCGCCAGGGAAAGCTCCTACGTCATCGGCTTTACTTGCCGACCAATAAGCTTATTCCCCTCCGGAGGATACATCCCCACCAATGACAAGACTTGGGAGGTGCGACGCCACGCCTCAGGTACTCCCCAGGAACGTTCATTTAGATTTTCGTCTCATTTTCTTTGTGAATCGCGCGATGAAATGTTGGTTTTCCAAATATAAGGAACAAACAAAATAAAAAACTGGGAGTTAGAAATACAATGAGTAAAACAGCTCGTTTCTGACAGATTATTTTTGCACTTAGGAATTAATTACATCCAGCTGTTCAATCTGTGTTCCTAAAAAATTATAATTTCGATACACGTCAGTTTGCCCTTCCTTTTGATTTATACGAAATATCATACAAGAGCACCATGAGCAATATTGTGTCTGCACAATTATCCTTCTGACGTCGCTAGTGCATTTTGTTGCATCTCCCCCATTACGGAATAGAGGGCGCTATTAGAGCGCGGGAAGAATGTACTTCCACTTCAACTTTTAGTCATCCATTCTTGTACTTTCTGTTGTACTCGTGTTCTTGTGTGTGCCGTCGTTCTTGTGATGTGTGCAATAAAAGCTTTCGCAAAATAATGCTTGGGTCCTCCTTCCATTAAATTAAACTTGACCCTACTCGTGTTCCAACATTTCTGGCGCCCAACGTAAAAAGAAAAAAAGTAAAATGGAAAAAAGCTGCCTGCTTCAACGTAAAGTGCTACACTCAGCAGTAACAAGAACGATTACTGAGTTGGATAACTGCTTCACTGCAAACGATGTCCAATCTGCTTCACTGGCATATGCCAAACTTGAGGAAAAGAAGGAAGCGTCTTTTTGAAAATGACGAATTCGTCATTAGTTACCTCTCTTCAAATCCGGATTCCAACGCGGAACCGGACAAGATTGTGGAGAATGAACTTGAGCAAATTGAGAATTACCGGGATAATTTCACGTCTGCGAAAGTTCGTTACCAAGACTTTTTAAAAACTTTTGAAAATCCAGTACAGCAAGAACGAAACGTCCCCCCGTCAACAGAACGTTTGAGTATAAACTTACCAAAACTGCAATTGACTGAATTCGATGGAAATATTAAACAATGGTTTTCTTTTTGGTAATGTTCCAAAAAATTGACAAGGAGCCAAAAATTGAGGATGACGTTAAATTTGCGTATTTAATGCAAACAACAAAAGGTAAGGCTTTTGATTTTGTTCAGTCTTATCAAGTGTCTAAAAGTGATTATAAAGTTGTTATCAAAAACTTGAAAGCACGTTTCGCGGATGATAAAATGCTTATTGAATTATATGTACGCGAACTGTTGAAATTGGTTCTAAATCAATCTCAAAATTTGTCTTTCACTAACTTAGTTGATCAGTTAGACACTCATTTGCGCTGTTTAGAAGTGACTAAGGAAAAATACGCATGCATGCTTTATCCTTTAGTCGAAGCCTCTATTCCTGAACAAATTTTAATAGCATGGGAAAGAGAAAGGAATTCAATTTCTCGTAACAGTAATACAAATTCGCATGACCTCGACCTTTTAATTCAATTTCTCCGATCTGAAGTTGTTAGTGCTGAACGCTTACGTATCACCAAATCATTTTGTTCGGTAGAAAAAGATAAAAACAAAATTCTGAGTATAAAAAATAAAACAGATGATACTCGCGATTTACCTAAGTCGGCGCCAGTTTCAACGGCTTCGACTCTTGTAACCCAAACAAAAAATGAAAGGAAAGGATCGAATTTTTACTGTTTATTTTGTTCGAAAAAAAACTCATCGCAGTTGCGACTGCTTTACGGCTCAAAAAATGCCCTTGCACGAAAGAAAAAAGAAAGTAATAGAAATGAAAGCGTGTTTATCATGCCTTAGAATTAACTGTCGTGCAGATAAATGCGGAATGAGTGTCCGGTGCTTAGTTTGTGCGAAAAAACATTTTCCAATTTTGTGTCCAAATTTGGGTAAGGAAAATGAAAATTATTTTTCTTCTTCGGGCAAAACAGAAACTAATAGTGTCACCAGCAATAGCTCTTCCGGCTCGACAGATGTTTTATTGCAAACACTTAGAATTAAAGTATCGGGCCCTTCGAAAACAAAAATAGTGCGTTGTTTGTGTGATTCTGCATCACAAAGGTCTTACGTAAATCGTAAACTCGCAGAATTTTTGAACTTAAAAACTGATCACTCCGAATTTCTTAAGCATAGTTTGTTTGGCGGTGTTGAAACAGAAAAAATTCAACATTCCGCATTTAAGTGTGAACTACAGGAAATTCGGAAAATTTTTTCGTGTGAAGCGATACTGTTAGATAAGGATATAGTTTGTGGCAAAATTCCAAAAATAAGTAAATCTGATGCCGAATACTTCACTAAAAACGGAATCTTTTTATCGGATGTGGAAACCGATGATTCTGAAATATTAGTTTTATTAGGTGCTGATTATTTGGGAAAAATTTTAACTGGTTCCATAAGTCAGCAACCCAATGGCTTGACCGCTATTCAAACTTATCTAGGGTGGGTAGTTATGGGTAAATCGGTATCCGACGCCACTTGTTCTAACTATGTCATGCCTATAATTTCATTGCTAAACGCTAGCAAAATGTGTGACCTTTGGTCATTGGATGTCCTAGGTATACGGGACCCTGTAGAAAACAAAACAAAAAAGGATATTGATGATCAAACCGTTTCTTTTTTTGAAAAAACTGTTAAATTTTGTGATAATAGGTATGAGGTAAATCTTCCATGGGTTGAAGGGCATCCAGAGTTACTCGATTTGCGATTTCAAGCAGAAAAACGCCTCAATACTATGTCTTCTAAACTTATTTCCTCAGGGAAATTTGATTCTTATGACAAAATTTTGAAAGAATGGGAACAGTTGGGAATCATAGAGCAGGTCCCGAGTAGCGTTAACGGGGAAAACTTATCTGAACAGAGATGCCGGTATTTACCTCACAGAGCCGTCTTTAAGGAATCTAGTCTTACGACAAAAATACGTCCAGTTTTCGACGCTTCTGCAAAAGACGAAAATTCAGTTTCCCTGAACCAATGCTTAGCTACTGGACCAAACTATATTGAAATGATCCCATCCATTTTGAATAAATTTCGCAAAGATAGATTAGGCGTCATTTCAGACATTCGCAAAGCATTTTTGCAGATTTCAATTTCTCCTACAGACAGAGACTTTTTGCGATTTCTGTGGTGGAAAGATTATGAAAAACGCGAAATTGAAACGTATAGGCATTGTAGAGTAGTCTTTGGCCTTTCTTCGAATTTATTTTTGCTCATGTCTACGATTTATCATCATTTAGATAAAGAAAGTAGTAGTGAAGTTACAGTAAAATTGAAAGAGTCTTTCTATGTCGATAATGTTGTTGCTAGTGTTCAAAATGAGATAGAACTTCAACAGTTTCGAACAACAGCTTGTCAGATTATGTCAAAAGCGGGGTTTGAGCTCACGGGTTGGGTATTCTCCTCAAAGTATCAAAACGGGGAAAAAACAAAATGCTCGGTACTTGGTCTTTTATGGGATCCAAGTGCGGATTTGATATCTTGCGATCTCGGCAATGTTTCGACTGAAATCAACAATTCGTGTTCAAAACGGCAACTTTTGTCAATTTCGCAAAAGATATTTGACCCGATCGGTTTTACAGCACCCGTGACACTCATTCCAAAACTTCTAATGCAAAAAGCGTGGAAAAATTATAAGTTAACATGGGATCAAAAACTGCCGCCTGAAATTATCAAGGAATTCAAAAATTGGCTTGCTAGTTTGAAATTTTTGGAATTAATTGAAATTCCACGTTACTTTGGGGGTTTAGTTGATGAGTCAACTACCACAATGCATATGTTCAGTGATGCAAGTGGGAAAGCCTTTGCAGCGTGCGTGTTTTTGAGAATCGAATGCGGTAATGAAGTTCAGATTAAATTAGTTCAGGCAAAGTCACGCGTTGCCCCTCTAAAAAAGGATCCCGTCACCAAAATGAAAACTGAAATGTCCATCCCAAAACTCGAACTCTTGGCTGCAGTAATCGGCACTCGTTTAGTTCAGAACGTCAAAACATCACTGAATATTGAGAATATCCAAACTTTCTACTGGACTGACTCGAAAGTTGTGCTCTGTTGGATAAAAAACTCAGGAACTTGGAAAACATTTGTGCGTAATAGAGTTAAAGAGATCCATTTAAGTTCGTCAAAAGAAGAGTGGAATTTCGTCCCATCACAGATGAACATTGCAGACATCGCGTCCAGGGGATGTAATGCACAAACCCTCTTCAGTCTTTGCTGGTGGGAGGGTCCCATTTGGTTGAAAAATCGTGCATGCTGGCCAGACACCCAAGACTTTGATTTATCAGATGGTTTGGAACTCGCTTCTAGAGAAAAAATACCAACAGTTACGACGAATATCACTCTAAACGATTCGAAATCTAACTTTCTGGAGTGGAGTAAGCGAATTTCAAGATTTTCTACCATCATACGAATTTTGGCCTACGTGAAAAGATTCATCTATAATATAAAATCAGCAGTGCATGGTAAAAGAAACAATCTTCTTCATGGACATCTGAGCAGGGAAGAGCTCTCCAAATCGGAGCTCGAAATTTTCCGTTTGATACAAAAAGAGACCTTTGTCAAAAACCGTCGACTGATTCCTGCTAACTTTGTGGTTAACTTTGATTCTGATGGCCTCCTTAGAGTGGAGACCAAACTTTACTCTACAGATAACGAAGATTATTTTAGAAAACCGATACTGTTGCCGGACAAGCACGAGCTTGTTTGCAAACTCATCGAAGATACGCATCGAACGTATAATCATGCAGGTGTACAGACACTCGTTTCCATCTTACGAGAGAAGTATTGGATACTGAGATCCAGGAGAACTGTCCGATCTGTAGTGTCAAAATGCGTGATTTGTCAAAGATTTAAGTCAAAACATGCCACTTCTGTGTTTGCACCTCTTCCTGAAGATCGTGTGAGAATGTCAGCTGTGTTTGACACAACTGGTGTCGACATGGCTGGTCCTCTGCTCCTACGAAATCGTGATAAAGTCTGGATAGCAATTTTCACATGTGCAGTTTACCGTGCCGTTCATTTCGAACTTGTCTCGGACATATCAACCCAAAATTTTCTTCTTGCATTAAGAAGATTTATCGCACGTCGAGGTCGAGTAGCAACAATTTACTCTGACAATGGTAAAAATTTCGTTGGACTAAACAATGAGCTCCAGAACATCGATTGGAGTGTCATTATTTCTCACTCAAATTTGAAGAAGATCTCTGGGCACTTCAACCCTCCAACAGCCGCTTGGTGGGGTGGTTGGTGGGAGAGGGTAGTCCGGAATGTTGAAGGAATTGCTGAGACGCAATGTAGGAAAAGCTTGTCTCCAATATGATGAACTTCACACCGTCGTGTGTGAGTGTGAATGGAACGGAATGTTGAAGGAATTGCTGAGACGCAATGTAGGAAAAGCTTGTCTCCAATATGATGAACTTCACACCGTCGTGTGTGAGTGTGAAGCCCTGCTAAACAGCAGACCCCTCACTTATCTCTCGGAAGACCCCTCTGATTTAGTAGCTATAACACCATCTTTATTTTTGCAGGATCAGATTGAATTCTGCGTCGAAGACTTAGAGCAGAATGACTTGAAAAACCTTCGCAAACGTGCGAGGCACATCCACGCCGTTAAGCAAAAACTTAAAATTAGGTTCCAAAAGGAATATCTCTCCATTTTAAGGCAGACCAGCAAAGGAGTACAAACTCCACTAGCTGTGGGAGATAGTGTCTTAATCAAGTTGGATAATAAAAAAGTGTAGATTGGCCTTTAGCCAAAATTATTGAAATTTACAAAGGGCGTGACGGTGTCTCCCGCGTTGCAAGATTGAAAACTCAGAGTGGTGAACTGGTACGACCATTTCAACGTTTGTACCGCTTGGAAACTTCAGGTAAAATTTCTGAGATTATTAGGGAACCAATAACCACCAGAAGTGGTAGGATCGTTAAACCTACGACATTGAGCTGATATTTTAAATATTTTAATGTCAACCTCTACATTTGAATGCTTTTATTGTGTACTGTAATTTAATTCAGTGTTATATTTTTGTGAGTTAATTTTAAGAACAAATGTTTAATTGTCTAGTTATTTAAATATATAAGTTTAGGTTAAACTTTAACTTTTGTGGGCGGAGGATGTTGCATCTCCCCCATTACGGAATAGAGGGCGCTATTAGAGCGCGGGAAGAATGTACTTCCACTTCAACTTTTAGTCATCCATTCTTGTACTTTCTAATGTACTCGTGTTCTTGTGTGTGCCGTCGTTCTTGTGATGTGTGCAATAAAAGCTTTCGCAAAATAATGCTTGGGTCCTCCTTCCATTAAATTAAACTTGACCCTACTCGTGTTCCAACACATTTTGAGCTAATCTGTTATTTTTTATGTAAATGTATAAACAATTGAAAAAGAAAAAGGCAACCTCTACATTCGGAGGAATAAAACAAGAACGTCAGCATTTCATAACCCATATCGATTAATATAAAATAATAAAATAAATAATTTATGAATAGCGGAAGTAAGACTTACATTCCGCTTTTAATTCGAAGCAATAAAATTTCGATTCATCTCATACAGAAATGATGAAACACAATGTTTTGAAAGTTGACTGAGTAGACGTACAATTACTCCCCCTCAGTGGTGTTCCCATTCGGTATACTCCATATACGCTGTATACTCTCAAACCTTTTTCAGACAAATAGCGTATACCCTCAAGCTTCAACCATTTTCATTTATATTTCAGGTTCTATCGGCACATTTTTAACTTTTCCTGAAGCAATAATTTTCTGGGGCTGCATGATTTTATAGAAAATTCCTTGGTATTTTGCATGCATTGTTACGCTCATATTTTAAGTGTAGTTATCACTCGCTACTTCGCGCTTCGACTTTCGCGGCTTCTTCACTACATCGCTGATTTTTCTTTTTTCTTTTTTTCAAATATAGTAATTTGCCTTTTTAATGCGTTCGTGTAAAAGTTTTATGCGTAATACCTTTAAATTAGGATAAATGTAGAGGAAGAACGGGGGATCAGTAACTGACAATTAATTCATCATCGAACAAGTTAAGTTATTTTCATAGATTAGCAGTCTTAAGAGTGTCCCATTTTATGAAAAAAACTTCCTTTACCCAATAGATGGCGCAAAATGTTGCACCCTGGTTGTGACGAAAGCATCATGCTCGTTGTACGTTTTAGCCGCAAACTAGTTTTACAACTGACAGGATTTACGCGACATCCAGAAAAGGGGACAAACCGGAATTTGTGTGGAGGAGATATTGTTCTTCAGTGGAGTCAGTGAGGAATGTCTTTCATTGTTCGAAACACACCCCTCAAGTGCCTTCAGGCATTGACAGCGCGAAGGAATCGGAAAAGCAAACAAAACCGCTGCAGAGAAATGAGATGAGAGCATTTTTGCTTCGATTTGAAGTTTAGATCAGAAATGATTTCGTTATTCGTCCAAGGGTTCATCTTTTTAACCGCGGAAACTTCGGTAAATTTATCGCAACATATTTTAGAAATGTCTTCTTTTTGGCTATTAAATCTACTAATAAAAGTTGTCAATCTAATGCAGTTTTTTTTTTTTTTTTTTTTTTTTTTTTTTTTTTTTAATATTAATCTCTAGAAGCTTTGTTTCTTTCCTTCATGCTGCATTTATAGAAATTGCTAAATAGTAGTAGAAAAGACTGGAAAGTTTGTTAAATCAGACTTGGACAGTTTAAAAGAAAATTGTCTTTGAAAGATCACATTTTTTTAATCTTTACGAGGAATTTTACCTTTTGTTCATGACAAAGGTCCACAAAAATTACCATGGAATTGCAGAGAAAACTTGGTGGTATGAATCTTTTAAAATTTTGAAGAAGAAAACATAGTTTTTTACGGCATTTAACAGGGCCCAGTCGTGCAAAGAGCTCCAGTCGTGGAACAGCTCCCCCCCTCGAGATCGATCTTAGTTTTCGCCTAACTTGGAAATAGTCGGGGGGCTACGGGGGAAAGACTGCAAATTGTGATAAAATTATGAAACTCGGCATGCTTGTAGACATTGTATAAACAAAAATTTTACAAAGAGGAGGCATTCCAAAATCCCTCCCCCTGGCGGCCATTTTTGGTCCAGAACCAAAAACGGCGATTCTTTTTAAATTTTCGTTATTATATTTTTTTTAATCATTGGTTGTGTCATTCCATGGATGTTTATTACATTTTTTATTATTTAAAACTCCAAAAAAATCTATTTTCAGAAATAACTTCACAAAAAATGGTTTTTTTTAAAATAAAATCAATTATTTTAAATTATGATTTCTCTGAAGGGAATTTTTCCCCCATAACAGAATTACAGGTTTCTGAATTTGAAGATACATTACATTTGTGTTATATCAAAGTAGGATTCCAGTTATCCAAACTCTAATTGCCCGAACTGTCCAATTATCCGGTCATGATGCCCCTCGTTTTAAATGACTGAGCACGCATAATTGAAACTATTTGAGAAGGGTATAATAGAATAAGGACTTGAAGAAAAAAGAGAGAAAAATAATTAATTTTCAGACAACATAATTCTAATAGGAAGAAATTTAAAGTTAATTTTAAATTTCTGTTCATTATTATTATCACTATTGTTGCTGTTTTTAATTTTCCGTCACCCAATTGATCATCAGTAAGCTTTTTCTCATTTTATAATTAAAAAAAAAACATATATATACATAAACAAATTCAAGTTTTGGAGCACCGTATCAAAGCTGGTGCTTTTAAAATTAAAGTTTATTAGATCATACATTTCAACTAACTTTAGTATCTTTACTGAAACTTTGAAGGAGTTGATTTTGTGTGTGTGTTATATACAAATATACGTGTACAATATACGAATTTTGTATTAACTTATCCAATTATTTAAGACATTTTTAAACATCCTTTAAACTGTTCCAGACCATTTCTTAACAATATATTACCGTTTCTTGCATAAACAGCTGAATTTTTACCGTATTTTTTTTAAAAAAACAGCAGTATTCAAACGATGCACAATATCAATTATCAATGGGAGAGAGAGACATGAAAAAAAAAACAGTACGGTACATATACAGTATGCAGTAATAATAAAGCACTACACTGTAATAGTACTATACAGTATTGCTGTGCTATCTTCGATCAGTGGCGGATTTACATTCTTTTCAAGGGGGTGGCGGTTGAAAAACGTGAAAGCCATATTCCTCCCCTCAACCCACTATGTAGGGGGGAGGGAATCAATTGCCCCCTTTTAGCCTGTATTTTAAATTTTAATCACCCCCTATCGCCCCTCACAAACTTATCGCCCCCCTCAAGAGTTAAATCTCCCTTTTGGGGGCTATCACCCCCAGGGTTAGAAATCACTGTTCTAAATCACAGCAAAATGTATCATTATACTAGTATAGTGTAGACCATGGAAGAAAAAGGTTGGAAGATACATATAGAAATATAAAAATTATTAATGTTCAAAAAAGAGGGGAGGGGCGAGCTTCGGTTTCAAATTAAAAAGTGGGTAATGCTGTCCATCTTCGACTACACTGTCTCAACTTAATTTAAAGCAAATTTGTGGAATGTACTTGATTGAAATTAATAGCAAAAGCTAGTAATTCCTTTAATTCTATATTATTGGTTTTCGAAAATGACAGTTACGGAGGGGGCGGTCGTCTCCACCACCCCCCTGGTAAATCCGCCACTGCCTTCGAACCATTTTTTAGAGTTTCAAGCGTTCAAGAATTCGTTATCTTGTCACAAATTTTCACTTTTTCTTTCTATCTTCACAAACATAGCATGAAACAGCGTGCTTTGGTGCAGAATATTTCATCACCTTTCATATTTAGAATTTAAAATATTAAAAGAAAATTGTGGAGTCGTTATTTATACACACTAACAAAGCGATGTTTTGACTAGCGCTGGGTGGGAACTAGAGCAGTTAGTGATGCTAAAAGGATGAAAGTATATTCACGAAACTAATATTTAGTAGTAAATAGCGAAGCCGTCATTTTGCGCCACGATTCCTTTCTAAAAGTTTTAATGTTGTGGGTGAGAAATTAGCGTTAGCTCTAACATTCGTTACTCGAGAAAAACTCGCGTTATAGGCATTTGGCGTAAGTTGAATCGCTTTGGAGCGGAAGCCGACTGTATATGAGAGATATAAATGTTCAATTTTGATTGGGGAAAATGTAAATTTATCATACATTTCACGACAGTATATTTTTGAGTATTATAATTTAAAGTTGATTGTATTCAAAACGTTGATCAGAATTTAACATGCGTCTTGTTTTGCCACAACGACTTGAGCAGAAAATGGACAACCAAGTTAGAAAAGTTACTTATTGGATTTAGTTCAAGCACTTCTCTGCTTCCCAAACGTGATGAAATTTTAACTAAATACTGTTTTTTTTTCGTTTTGTTTTAACAAGATTAGTGAACTCCCCCCCCCCCTTCGATGATGAGTAGTCATTTGATTGTCATCATTTTTATTTGGAGGAGAATGGAATATATACTATGACTACGAGCATTCTTCGGAAGGGCTAGAGAGGTGAAAACCAGGAAAATATGTAGCAAAAAGGGAGATCCAATGGGGTATTCCCCCAAAAATATTTTAAAAATCAATAAAACGATCTATCCTTCCTGGATTTCGTTTCAAAGTTTATTTCAGGTCCGTCATTTGGGAAATCAGGGTGAGGAGGGGCCATTGGAACCTCCTGGATTTTAGAAATATTTAAAAAAAAATAGTCTTTTTGTTCGTATTTTTTGCTTGTTCCTTTAAATATTAGGCAAATGTTTGGATAGGTAGCCTCTCCCATGGAATTTTTCCGGATTTGAAGTCTCCAAAACGTATCTTAATCAAGTTTTAGTGATTGGGGGGGGGGGAGAAATGATTGGGGGTAATATGAAGGAAACTTTGGAAATTTAAGTTTCAGAAATAGAATAGTAGATTACCTTAGATGGCAAGGCGAAACGATCGGAGACCCTCACCCGGATTTTTTTTTAAACTTTAAATCCTGAAAAGGAATGTTTGTACGGTCTTTAATTATGCAAAATGAATAGAAGGCACTCCTGTGAAATTTTTCCGAAATTGAAAGCTTAAAAATCCATTTCTTTGCTATTTTTAGGGAATGGGATAGGGTTCTAGGAACTTCTCGAAATATTTCCAAAATTAAGTCCTGAAAACGCAATTACATGACATCTTTCAGGATGAGGGTTGGGGTTAAGAGACTGTCTAACAAAAAAATTCGATATTGAAGTTCCAAAAACGAACTTTCAGACAATTTTAGATAATGTTATAGGGAGGTTTTTTTCGACTCTTTCGCGACAATTTGTAGGGATGCAAGTCCGTAAACCAAAATGTAATAATGCTGAGGGATCATCAGGCTCTTTAAATTCGCCACTATGCTCAAGTATTGATGCTTCTCTAAAATGTTTTTTTTCCTCTACATATTTTAGTTTTTAAACTGTTTAATGATATGTTTTTGAATGTGTTCTCTTATAAGAAATTCTTCGCGACTCCCTTGGAAGTCACAACATGCTGGTTGGGAACCGCTGATCTGGAGCATTAGTAGTTAACCAAGGTAGTCAATTAATGGTTAAAATATTTTTTTTCTCAATAAAAGTTGTGCTATACACATTCATATCTTTAGCATAAAAATGTTTGTAATTACTTTGGTATAAAGAAAAAAGCTTAAAAACTAGCATTTAACTATGTCATTACTACAGGTAGATCGTGTTTGTCAATTACTGGCGTTGAAGGCATTTTAGATCAATGCATGTAATCGACCAACCTTCAATAACAAACAGCATTAATGGATAGTTATTAAATGCATTTTTTTCCTTCACTGAGAATAAGCATTGATCAGCATATCTCAGTAAATGAACCTGTAAAATTAAATTTAACCTAGAAAAAGGTGATTCAACATTTTATCTGATAACAATTTGCAACAGTAAGAAAAGTGACTTCCTTGAAAACTTCTTGATGTCTCTGTAAGTATAACGTACGTAACCTTCATAATGGTCAAATCAAAACCTTTGTTACAAGTTAGTTCAACTTACTGGCTGATGGTCAGGAACTCGCGGATCACACTATAATACTTCCTGTGCAATTTAAATAAACGCTTATCAATATAATGTTTACTTAATCTGTTACTTTTCCAAGTCTAAAACTTTAAAGTATAAAATTGAGATGAAGATTTACTTAATCCATTTGCACAAATTTGACATTTTTATGCTTGTATTTGCAATTTGTTCCCAGAATTTTAAGCTTTGTCTTAGAATTTTGATACATTCAAATATAAAAACCATTAAACGTTACATAATATACGAAGTACCTACTTTCTAAAAACGTTTCGTGTCTACAAGGTAATGATTTGAGCCTATTACGCGTACGCACACAATATGTAAAAATCTTTACTTTTCAAGTTCAATTTTTTTTTTTTTTTGAAAGTTCATACATTATCATACATAATACTTTGCTCTTTGTTATAAAGGGCAAATATATGCACAAAGATGTCACACCTGCGCAAATAGATTGAGCAAGGTTTTTTTATTAAATAAGAACTATTTTCAGATCATCTTTGTCCTTCGTTAACACTAGAAAATATTAATTACTTCTTGAAAAATAATTAAAATCGTTGTTGAAATAAAATATCACGAAATTTTAATGATCTCTGTTGCGTCAATTTAGAAAGATATTCATTGCGGATTAGGAAAGATTCTGTGGCGAGCACTCGTAGGCCAATCCTCCACTTCTTGTTCACCCACCTGTTTCTAACAACACGGAAAATACACACGGGGATGTCCTCCCTCCCCCCCTTTCTCTTTCCTCGACTACAATCACTGCCGCCTCAAGCATAAGCTACAAGCACTGACATCCGATACCACTGGCCATCACTTCAGGCACACGCATGGAAAGCCTCACTTTTTCGCAAAAATCTAGTTCATCTGCAAAACTCACTGATGGCGATATTTGTCCGGCGGGATCCCCACGCGATCACGAACAATTGGTTTTAGAGAAAAAAAAATCTAGACTGATTTATGAAGAATATGAAGGAATGAATCTTGTTACAGAAAGTTTATGGTCCATATGGAATCATTTAATAGCATAAAATTGAGAAAAAAGCCGAGCTATTAATAAAATAGACCTTAATTTCACGTATCCTTACTTATTCGAGTTTTTGACGCCATCTATTGGCACTTTAGGCAACTATAAGATTAGTGGACAGAATCGAGTAAGTTTCAGAACACGTGAGCATTGAAAATTTTTTTAATGATATTTGCAAAATATTTCAAGTGCAATGCGTCTACATTGTTTCTATAGTTCAGAGAAAAAAAATCTCGAATCTCTGTGTTTAGATGATTTTTCATGAATGTGTTCAAGAGAAATATTTCATATTTGACAAAAAGTACTTTTTTATATCATTTTGTGATAAATGTAGGTAACTCAGCAGCAATTTACTTCATGCACGTTGTTTTTTACACATTCATCTGATATAGTAAAAAGTTTCATTGCAATCCGGCTATTAGATTTTTTTTGTCGCTGTTTCCAAAGAGTCAAGTTTTGCATGTTTTTCTACCGGAACAGCCTTAATGTGTAAGAACTGCACGTATGTGTGTAGTTTATTCCCAATAATTAACAGTGTGATATCTATTTCGTCTAATATATCTTATGTATTCCTATTTTATGCAATGTATCAAGTAACACAAATGTAATGGTGGCTAAGGGTGCTGTTTCATGTCTAACTATGTTAAAAGCCTATTTAAATTGTCGTAAGTAAGTTTTCTGCTCTCTAATTAGGACAATATTCGGTCTATAAATACAGAATTCTACTTCGCGGAAATTCAGTTATCGCGGTATAGTCTGGAACAAATTAATTGCGGTAAACGAGGGTTGTTTATTTAATGAGAGTACTATTTTTGAAAAACGTATGGAACATCATCTAATACTTTTTCTGGGCCTCTTTAACTATGTAATCTCGGAGTGACACAAGATAGCTCTTTGAAAGTTAAAACCATAATAACGTATTTCGATAATTTCAAAACAGATGATTTGAAGACTGGAAGAATTTGGAAAATGATTCTTTTAGTGGTCAAAAAGCGGATTCCCTTTGTGATATGCTACTTTCCACGTGTCCCTACTGCTGGCCGACCTTGATAGGTCACCTAAGATTGACGTACAGCGCCGTCCAGTCTGAGTAGTAGAGATGAGCTCGGGCTCATTTTTCAGGGAGCCCGGGCCCGCCTGAGCCCGAAAATTTGTAACCTAGCCCACAGGAGCCCGGGAGATATTGTCTCAGACCAAAATCCGAGCCCGCCCCAGACTGAAAGAAACTTTTTTGTATCAAAAACCGAGCCTTCTACAGTTGACATTATCTCTTTGTTAATAAAAAATGTTCAAATGTTCTTCTTTTACAGATGAGTTGCTAAATTTTCTCAAAATACACCACGTCATCCAAACGTCGTCCCAATGCATTACTTTATGACATATACCAATAGTAATCGCAAAAAAGCACCATTAATAAGAGTTAATTTCTTTCATTTTCTGGTTAAATTTTCACATTGATTGAACTTATTTAATTGTTCCTTTCATCTTCTCACATTAGGAAAATATTTATCTGCTTTGAATTTGTTAGCAGATTGACAATTGAGTATTTTTGCGTGAATCCGAGCCCGAAACCTATTTTCGGTTCTAGAGCCCGTGCCCGCTTCGGGGCCGGGCTGAGCCCGTCACATCTCTACTGAGTAGTGAATAGACTGGACACCGTTAGGTCCTTTGGCAGTGTCGCAGCATTTGAAGGTCGATTACCATTGTCGCATTTGAGTTTATGCCGTGTGCAGTGGGAGGGTATAGACTTTGTGCAGGTCTTTGGACAAGCAAATCAAATCTCTTCCTGATTCGGCTACGACCGAAGCGCCATTAACCGATCATTATAAAGAATTAATGTTGGCACGTTCACACCTCTCTTGGTTAGTTCTGGGTGAAAGAAAATTTTTTGATCGAGGAGACGACGTTACTACTCCGTGATGTGGAGTACAAAAAAATACCTGGTTTCTCGCGTACCTGGGGTGCGAAGCAATAGGGAAGTATTCGATTTTCTAATTTTATTTTTATATGATAGAGTAACATACATGAACATCATCTGCGAAAAAATTTTTACGATACGACTAATACTTTTTTTAAAAATAATTTTTTAAAGTTCACGTGCGAGTGACGTCATTTGCTTGTAAGTCCTTTGAGTGACGTCACTGCCGCGCTGCGAGGCGGCGGGGTTGGCTAGGACAAAGAAGTGCTTGGCGATCTTTGGGGGAAGGCGCGGGAAAACAAGAACCTTTCTTACAGCAGCGCGCATAAAAGGCTTGTGAAAATCCTTTGCTGTCTGTAGGGTTTAATGCATTCTGCGATTGTTTTTTATTTGATTTTCTTTGTCATGGCTAGTAGAATCAATTACAAGTATTGCTTCGTTCCTGGATGCGTATCTACATCTAAAAAAACTCCTCACAAGCGATTTGTTATTGTTCCGTCCCAGCAGGATCTTCGAAAGAAGTGTTTTCAAGTGTGTTTATTAATTAAAATTTGAAAATGAAAATTTGCACTTCATTTTAATTAAAAACTATGTCAAGTGAGAAATACAGTTTGAAATATATGTTCACAACTGTTCATAAATAAATGTTTAATAAGCATATGAGATATTTTTAAAAAAATGCAAGTAAACAAAGGAATTTAAACCCTGCACAATAAATTTAAATAGAAAGTAATAGATGCATTACTATTTCCATTTTAATAACAATGCAAAAACTATTAATACTTTCTTTTTAATATTCAAACTATCTTCAAATTTTAACTATTACAAATTGATAATTTAAAAATACATTTTCAGTTTATCACCAGAAGCGTTTCTATATATACAAGACATTTCTCACATGCAAAAAGGTACTTATGTTATGAAATGAACACCATTTTCACATTTATTATTTTTATCAGAAGAGCAAAAAAAAAAAATTTTTTCCTTTTTTTGCTAAGTTGCACAAAAACTCAAGGATAATTAACATGTATTAATGGATTTAAAACAATTTTCCGCAAAAAAAAAAAGCAGATCAACTTTTATTGCCAACAAAGCGAAAAATTTTCATGCAAAAACTGCTCTAAAACTTAGTACTGGAATCACTTGCAGTAAGGTTGTTACAAAATGCGCGCCTCATAGTAGCCAAGTAAGAACTGGAATAGCGCTCTTACATTGTAATTTATATATTCAGATAAAAAAACCATCGACACACAAATGGAAATGATCAATCTTGATAAGGGAAACTAATGCGAATAATATGAACTGCAAACATAGACGGATATGTACGTACTATTTTAAAGAATAACGAAGGTGAAACTTTGTTGTTTCACTCCCCGTACTTCTAGGGCATTAAATCTCTCGTCCTTTCGAAAAAAGTCAAACACCATGAATGACTTTACTTGAGGAAGGTTATTGGATCGACCTTTCGTGAATCCTAGCTCCATGATGGAAAAAATGCTGGTTAAAGGCTTTAAAAAGGCTGAAAAAGACAGTGCTATTCACCTTCTGGTAGGCGCAACACGGCATGGAAATGGAGCTCTGATCGGAACAGGAAAATGACGTCAGCTGCTGACGTTTTAGGCCACACCTCTTTTTTGCGCATCGCTCTTTAAAAAATTCATAAAAAATCAATCGTTGGTTTTAAAAATCCGGCCATGGTGAATTTTTGTGTTTTGTAAGCCTGTCAACATTGTGCAATAGTTAAAATTGGAATATTTGATAGGTTGATACTTCCCTATTGCTTACAAGTTTCGGAACTGCGTACCAGAGGCACAACTGTTGTTGTGCCGTTTTATCATTGTACTGTAACTGTACACAATCTCCGAAAGTCATCCATTGAGGCAGTGTGTCAGTAAAATATCATGTATGTTAATTTCGGCAAATGAAAGACTAAATATTGCAAATATATGAAAATTGCCCAGACTTCATGAATAAATTTTTAGCCGATATAAACGGTATTATTACTTGGCAAAGTACGTGTAACACTAACTTTACGACTACGCCACAATATTCAAAAGGGTAAACAACTCTTGTTGATGCGTCAGAGTGTTTTAAAGAAAGTTGTTCATTCACAATGCCATAAATAAATAGTTACTAATTATGAACCGTAAACCAGGAGTAACAATAAATCACACAAGCAGATAAATTTAAGCATTTTATTTCCTTAACTAATCAGATATTAATTTTACAAGTCAATGTTTCAAATGTAATTATCCTAAATAATCCTTCGCAATTAATTATTTTTAGACTTTTTTTTTTTTGGTCATCTGTAGTCAAATTTATCATTTACTAGGACGTGAAGTAAACGGGCCGAGACACCGAGATTTTGTCCGAAAACCGGGACTGTTCCGGCTAAATCGGGACGTCTGACAAGTATATCTGTATGCTACAGCGCAAAAATATGTTAACAACGTTTTAAAAAAAACAAATGCACACATTTTCAAAATTTGCGTGCTAGTATTTCGGGGTTGCAAGGAACCGAGCCCGTTTTAGCATGAAAAACATTTTTCATGGTAATGAAGAAACGAATCTGGTTCAGAAGGATGTCTTTGCATTTTTAAAAGTTCACATCTTAAATTCTCAGTCCAATATTGATCTTTTTTTTTTTAGTAACTAAAATATTTGGTTGCAATAGGAAGTTGAAGAACTTCTTTAACCTTCGAAGAGCCTTTGCGGCACATAAATTACAAGACAGAGTAATTGCCATTGAAAGTGAGCGACATATAATTGCGCCATCTATTGACAAGTACAAGAAATTTCATTCTTTATACCTTATAGGATAAATATTATATCGATGAAGGAAAAAAGTAAAACTTCGTTGAAATTTAAAAAAAAAAAAAAAAGCTGCAAATTACTTATCGTTATTATTTCTTATGTTTTTCTTTTTCGATTTTTTGTGATGCCATAAATGTTCTTGCACCATTAAAGTACTGTGGCGCAAACCGCACATTCATACGACAATCAGTTGCTGTTCTATAAACTTTATAACGTGTCAAGGGGTTTTCGGTCGTCATTCCAAGCCGAGCGTCGGACGTATTTTTCTCCTCTCCGATGCCAAAATTTCCACCGAGGAATATAGCGCACCGCGCCGGGGATAACAGCGTAGAGGCCCTTGTCAGGGCCGGCGGAGGTAACTCCGTCATCGAAACTGTCCCCCAGGCGTCGGCCGCTAATCAACCTCTTTCCCCGGCTAAATCGACATCTCTACGACCTCCTCTAGGAGCGTCTCTTCCGGACGTAGGCTTTTTTCGGCCTCAATTACTATTGACGATGTGTTCGCTAAATATGAATACGACTTCGACCATGTCAGGAAAACTGTCAAGCATGCTGTGGATGCCCGAACGCTGGTTGGAACCCTCGACTACCTCACGACGATTGCCAAGGAAATAGAGGAAATTCCACCTCCTGAATGGACTTCCGTGGAGCGACCCCCTCATGAGCAGATCCGTCATCTCATCAAACATACCAAGATCAAATTGCGGTCCCTTAATGGTGAATCCAACGAGGACATGGAGATCTCCACAGACGGCGACTCAGTCTCCTCGGTCCAAGTTAACATCCCCACCCGGAATAAATTCACCCCTCTCACCCCGAAGGAAGACGTCAAGACGAATGCTGTTCCTAGTGCAGCAGAGGCGACACCAGCCAAATCAACTGCAAGACGGCGCTCGCCACCCCCCATAACGGTATCAGACGTTACCGACCAGGTAAAGCTGCTGAAGGAACTCTGTGATATTCGTGCTCAGTCCAGGAAAAAATCTCGGGAGACGAACTTCAAATTTTCCTTTCCATAGAGGAGGACATGGACCAAGTTGAGCACTACCTCAAAGCTCACAACTTCCGATTCCACAGCAGACTGATGCCGAAACAACGTCCACTGAAAGTTGTCATCCGCGGGCTCCCGCAGACTTTCTCCACGGCTGATATCACCCAAGATTTAAAAGATCGCAGCTTTAACCCAATCAAGGTGGTCCAGATGAAGACCGGGCCGGAAAAGCGTCTGCTCCCCTTGTTCATCGTGCTCCTTCACAAGTCCGAGAAAGCAGACAAGATCTTTAACCTCACCAGTTTGAGATGTCTCCGCATCACCGTGGAACACCTAAAGCCAAAATCAATCCCAGTCCAGTGTTTCAACTGCCAACGATATGGACATGCTGCTTCCAAATGTCACCAAAAGCCCAGATGTTTGAAGTGCTCCCAGGAACATCGCTCCTACGAGTGTAAAAAAGATGAGGAAACTCCAGCTTGCTGCGCACTCTGTGGCGATAGCCACCCTGCCAATGCACCGATATGCCCTTAACGACCCAAGCCCCGTCAACCACGACCCGACCGGGCATTTCCTGCAGCGATTACCAACGCCTGGACCCGACCCATGCTTCCGAACACGAAGGACCCACTGGACTTCACCCCAAGGCCCGTCGCCCTCCAGCAGCTTGCCACTCAGCCGAAGCCTGACCCCGCCTAGATTATGTTGATCATCAAGCAGGCCCTCGCCCAACTAAATGCCCAGCAGCAGCAGCTCAACCAACTTCAAGAACTCATAAGCGGTCTCGTCGCCCTTACGGGACCATAGCTTACTCCCCCCCCTCTCTTTTCCATAGGTTAGCTTTTTGGCTAGATGGTTCTTCTCTACAAACTTCCACCACGTCAGGTAAATGGGACTAAGTCCCAGTCCTGATCAAAATTTAATGAGATGAGAGATGAGAGGAGTTTTCGGACACCCTGCATATTAGGGTGGTTCAAAAAAGTTTCTCCTAGATACCAGGACAGCCCTCAATATTTTTAGATTCGTGGATAGTAATATGCTGGAAGAATTTTAGCTTCCTATTTCAACTGAAAGAGGGTGCTCAACCCTCTCCCCCACCAGTAGGAGGAGGAAGGTTAAAAAAGTACATTGAACTAAAAAAAACAATTCTTATTATAATATACACTGGTAATATGCATATAAATTGCAAAAAAATAATTATTTACAAAAAAAAAAAATTGCTGGGGACATTAAATTTTTCTAAATTTGATATTTTCTATGCTACGGCTAATGAATGATTGATCGGTCACTTAGCACCCCTTTAAAATTTCAATAAGAAACTACAACTTTCTCAGCGCAATACTATTAGTAAATCTAATAAAAATAAGGAATGTCCAGGACTCTAGCTGAAAAAACTGCAGTCCTCGGCTGGAAATGACTGAGCTGGCGGTGCACTTCACGTATTTCTGCTCTAGCCCTGGCTAATGGGCGGTAATTTACTGAATATACCTCTCCTTGCGTTCAATCTTCGAGTTGAACCGAACCATTGCTTCGGTCACTCGTCTGGTCTGCTAATTCTATATTAGCTTCCGGTTTGTTTCGCGCTCTTAGCTTCCTTAAGAATTTTTCCATCTTCAGCTCAGTCATAATGACATTTGATGACGAGAAAATGGAGAAGAACCAAGGGAGAAACCGGTTTCCGCCGTTTCTCCCGGCCGTGCAGCAGGTAGACGTCAACCAGTCCCGCAGAGATTCTGGATTGCCTGCATCGGAATAGGCGGCTCCGCCCGGAGTCGCCGGGATACTCCCCGTACGTGACGTTGCAAGCACGGATCCACCCACGACACCAGCCGGTGAAAATCTTATGAACGACATCGCTAACATATTGATGGACTCATCGGAGGACGATGAACCTGACACTTCACTCGAGGCAACTTATGGATATTCCGCAGAAAAATTCGACGAAGAAGTCCGGAATTCGAACTCACTCGAAGAACTCCGGCTATTCAAAAAATTTCTCGACAATATCATGAGTAGATTGACATTCTTAAATTTCATGAGGATCGTCCAGTTTAAAGATGCCAAAGAACTCCATCATCTGATGTTAAGCTACCAACTTCTCTGCAGCAAGATTATCAGTTTGACCAGACCCAAGGAAACGGAGGAAAAAGGCACACAAGTGGAGACACCTGCCCTCCCCCTCCTAAACCCCGTACCAAGAAGCCGATGAAAACTCGCAACCCCAAGATCTGCATCGTTGGAGTTAATGAACCATCTTCATTGCTTGATGACTTGCAACTTTACACCAAGAACAGAATAGAGGTGAAAGTCTCCGGATCGACCCTCCACATCAAGCCAAAAAACCCAGACGACTTCCCTGCACTTAAATCCGCAGTCCAGGCTAAGAACATCCCGTTTTATGCCACCCGACCTGACGCTGACCGACCGATCAAAGCCATCATTCGAGGACTCCCCATCAATCACTCGGTGGACGAAATTCATGCAGAACTAACCGAACTCAAGCTCCCCGTTCGGAAGGTGATTCAGCTGCATAAGTGAAGGGACCAGGGCTTTGCCCCTATCCCTCTCTTCCTCGTCCTTCTCGAAAACAGACCTGAGGCACGGAAGATCTTCAACATCAGAAGGATGTCCTATTTCCGCATTGGAGTGGAGCACCAGAGACGCCCTAAGTTCCGCCCTCCCCAGTGCTTCAATTGCCAAGGTTTGAACCACACTGCCCACCAGTGCACCCTCCCACCGAAGTGCTACCGCTGCGCCAGAGAACATGACAGCAGAACCTGCAAGAAGAAGCCAGAGGGGCCCTCCCGATGCATCAACTGCTCTGGAGAGCACGTAGCAATGAGTCGGACCTGTCCGAAGAAACCAAAGCCCCGCCAACCCGCATCCTACGCCGAGGCTGCAACCACAAGACAGCAGACTTTCCGACCCACGGATCTCATCGCCAAGATGATGACTTTCGTCCAGAGCCAAAGTCTTAGTACAGTAAAATTAGGCCAAAAAATTGCCAAACCCAAACATCCAAAAAAAAGTTGAAACCTGTTGCAAATTACTTCTTACCCTTCCAGCAAGAAGGGGTAAAAAGTCCCAGTACTTTGCGCGTCGGGTTTTGGAGGAAAGGGGGGAGGGCGAAATAATCCTCTTTTTAAATAAAAATAATTTCTTTTACTTTAAAAAAATACTCAAAAGTCGCAGAAATCACACTTTATAATAGTAAAATAATAAACTCTCATAGAAAAAAATGCCAATTAACCGGGGTGCACCGGCAGGGGGGTCCATGGGGCGCAGATTGCGTCATTGGAAATTATAAGGCAGTTTTTTCATTTTTTCAAGGGATATTTCTTTCTTTTTTGAGGACTTTTACTCTGGATGGGTACTCCGTCACACTTCAGGGGTGCACCATCGCTTTGGGGGGGGGGGGGGTTATCATGAATTTGGATTCTAAAATTAACGATTGCAGTGAAGTTCATGAAAAAAATTTCACTGATTTAAAACTTTTCTGAAGTACAAAATGCCACACAATGATATAGTAATGTCAGAAGGATAATTCTAAAAGATCTAAGCGAACTCAGTAACCAATTTAGTTGTGACTGGAGTTATTACACTGTTTAGTGCGCTGTGGTGATACGTAAAACAAAATCCCTGTGTAGCATAAAAAATAGTTCAAATTGACTGTAGTTTATCTCCTTCTTCTTAATTAATGTAGTTCAACTTTTCTTTAATCTTTTGCCATTACCGTAAGCGGGGATGGACCGAAATTGCCAACAGTGAGACGGGCAATGCTGCAATTCTGCACCCTCCAAGTCGGTGCGGGTTCTCGTTTGCAAACACCTAGCCGCCTCTCTTTTACGCAGCCGGTTATGAGAATTATGCTAAATATGCGAACATATACTTGCAACACTATCTGAAACTTTCGAGTACATTATGTAATTTTAAAAAAAATTGATAAATATCAGCTACCCAACGATCCAACGCAGTGACAAATTCAGGTGGTCCAAAACCTGTAGTGATTCAACGATGGTAGAAGTCTTGATGAGTGCAATGAGTAATACAGCAGTAGAATGCTAAATACTGCTCTTCCCTCCCTACGGGTGTTGACTCAAGTTGGTAGTGGTGTTGCTCGCCGATACTAGTCGATCGCTGATAATAAGGTGAAATGTGATGAGGGGTAGTACGGAAGGCAAAAAATTTATCATTTCTTTGCAAAGGAGGTATGCAATTATGTCTCTTGCGTCTGTTACGAGAGTAGTTACTGTCTGTAGAGATGTGTAAGCCCAAACCATCTTTTACACCGAATAGTATGAACAGTAAAAAAGATAAAACAACAAATTGCTAAAAACGTCTAGTACGAGTTGTGCGCTAATCCTCCATCAGTATTCGATGAATCTGGTTTCAGAAGTAAAGAAAACCTGTATGGTTAAGTGTTATTATCCCCCCCCTGAAGCAAAAGATCCATCCACGCCACCATCACAAAATAAACCAGTTTGTGTCATATATGTTATAGATGGAAGATACCTTCTCGACCATGTTTTTTTTTTTTGGGTAATGATCTGCAAGCCTCAAGGAAATATGCCAGCAATGCAGTGTATATGTCGCTTGTAAGTATGGGAAAGCTAGTGTCATTTTTGATGGGTACAAAGAAGGAGAAAGCACAACAGAAATATCTGCGTCCTATTACAACAGCAAGCCTTCCGCTCTAGAAGACTTTCTTCGCCTCATATCTTGTGCTTGCTCTGAGGGGTTCATTGGAAAAATAAATGCTTGATAAGTCTGAAAGTGGACTGAAGTGCTCAACTATATGCGCAAACTGTGTCAGACATACCTGCAACAATAACGATTTTGCCGAGAATCTAGATTCCAAAAAAGATCTTGATAACGAAGACTTTTTGTTACAAGCTTAGGAGAAATCATTTGAAAACTCCAGTTCTGTTGGAGCTTTTATCTCAATCTGATGACGTATTTGAGGCATACATGTTATAACGCAAACTAAAAATTTTGCTTTTAAGTACTGCAAGAAAGCAATATTGTAAAAGGAAAAAAAAAACAGTTCAGCATAATTTTTCTGACCATTTAATCAAATGTGTCATCAGAGGGGGGAGGGGGGGGGGCTAATAATTCAGTATATTATTTCGTTTTGGGAAGTGAGCTACTGTTTTTGTGGTGTGGACAGTCCTGATTTAATGCATTTTTAAATTTACATGCAATAATTCTTCTACTTGAAATGGAAAGAAGGGGGGGGGGGAGGGATTGGCGTATTATTTTTTTCGGGGGAGGGGGTGCTGTAGCTTTGAAAGGAGGGGCACCATCGCACTTGGAGGATAGACACACTTGATTACTAACTTTAACTTTGCATAAAATAATATTTCCACTTGAAATGTATGGAGGGGGGAACGGGGGTACTGCTTCGTTTTACGGGGATAGGGGGTTTCTAGGTGGGTTGTGTCATCCCTCTTGAGGGTAAACGCCTTTAATTTCATGCTTTTAAATTTAGTATGACATAATATTCCCTCTTGAAATTTACTCTAAAAATTCCGAAAAAATGCTGAAAACAGCAATTTTTAGATGCAACCCATTCCGAAACCCAACGCACAATGGGGTGGGACTTTTTACCTGTTCTTATTGGGAGGGTAAAAAACCATTTACACCAGGTTTAGCTTTTTTTTTGGATGTTTGGGTCCGACCCCTAATTTTACTGTACTATCTGGCTTAATTCTCTGTGAAAGAGTTATTCTAAATCCCCCCCTTTTTTTGACCACCCTCCCGCCCCTTACTTTGCTCTGACTACGGCGAAGACGCAAGGTTAGCTTTTGCTCCTACGATTTTCAGGTGAAGTTCCTTTTTCAACGGACCTTGGGTAAAACGGTATTCCACAAACTGTGTACGCCCAATTCAAATCTATGTCCAGTCCAGTCCACTCTAATCTCTCTCAAACCGGTCTCCATGCTTGGTCATGGCGGCCAATGGAAGCAGTATACGAGTCGTTCCTCTACCCTATTATAGAACTCTTTGTGTTGTACATCTTTCCTGTTTTTGTCCGGAGGCAAGTCGCTGGCACGCAGTCCTCTATGTATGTGAAACTGTTTAGCTTCTAAATAAAAAAATAAAATAACAAATTATTTTTCTCCCTGTAATTTATAACTCCCAGTTTTTTACTACGCCTATTCCTAATAATTTGAAATGCAGCATTCGCCAGTTCACCGTTTTGAAGAAGATCCTGTCTTTCGGGTTATCCCTCGAAGAATCTAATTCTGAGAGGCTGTAGCATAGATTAGATAACATTTTCGCCTTTATTGATTTGTACTTTGGCGCGCATTCGAAAAGTTTGGATCTCGTAAGGTACTGATGCGGGAATGTGAGGGGTAAGGGAAAACTCGCCGCTGCAGGAGTAGCGGCGCCGAAAGCTAGGCGGAAGATTTCCGGGAGTACTGACGGCTCGCTGAAACCTGCTACAGCGTCTACCCCTTCACCCACCCCCAATTCACCTAATCAATCAACTTCCTGGGCGGATATGACCCCTTCCGAAGATGAAATGGAAGTCATCGCACCAGCACAATATGACTCTCCACTGTCTTGCAGTGACGTTACGGAGGTCATAAAAACGACCAAGGATATCTTTAAATATTCTGATGTTTTCTTCCCTGACGGAGCAGATGAAGCTCTGAATGAGATACTCAAACTCTTGGGCCAGAATGAGATCCCGGACGCTCAAGTGGCGGAGTCGCTGGTGAATCATGCTTTAACTGATAAAATCAAATTCCTCCCCTTTCGGAAAATTTTCCACATTTCTGATTATTTAGCTGCTTAGGACTTCAATACCTAGAAAATCCTGCGAAGCGCCCGCGCCCGTTAAGGCTATGCCGGTAAATTTGGATAACAAAGTCTCCCCGCTCCCCCATACTTCGGACCAAAATTTAGATCCCCAGGTACCTCCCCTGGTAGAAGAGTTAGTGAGCTTCCTAACTTCCCTGAGCTTCCATGAGGCGATCCCCATGCCTACTTGGATTTCATCCGCAAACTTAACGATAACTGCCAAAATTTCAAAATGAAAATCAAAGAATGAGACCCGATCTTTGTGGATGGTCCCTCTGATCACATCAAAATTATTAATTTCCTCAAGTCTAATAACTTAGACTTCTACATTCAAAGGGATAGAGGACTCAGATTTCAAATACGTTGATAGAGGACTTCCCTTATGCACGACATAAAGGAAATTTCTAAAGCACTCGCGGAACTAAATTTTCTTATTGTTAAGGTCGCTCAATGGACCAAAAGGGACAGATCAAAACTCTCACTATTCCAATTACAGCTCTCGTCCGGTGAGCAACATACTAAAATTAACGAACTATAGCATCCACACTGCTCTAACCGTCGAGCACTACCGGGACAAGTCGACGAGTTATACAGTGATTCACCTGCCATGAATTTAATCACCTGCCAATGGAAATTGCTTTAGTAAGGTTCGCTGTCCCAGCCAAAATCAATAAGGAGAAGCTCAAATATATTAATTGCGGGTGTGATCACGTAGCCTCTTATAAGGGTTCTGTGACCTTCCCCGAACCCAAAATAAGCCTGAAAGGCAGGCGAGCCATTAACCGTGGAAGCGGCGCTAGCCTCAAATTAGGTCTTTCCTACGCTGGGGAGTAAAACTCCTGAGCATTCCCCCCTCAACATTAAGAAGCCTAACTCCAATAACGCAATCTCTGATTTTATGCAAATTTTTGCAGAAATCAACCTAATTTTTAACTTAACGAACGTCTTTTCCAAACTCAGGACGGCCCTCGCTTTTCTAAAAAGTTCAGGAAAATCTTATAGGCAAAATTTCTACTTTAGTCTAAATCTTCACTGATGAGGACTAAGATTTTTCCTTTTTTTCCCCCTTTGTTACTTAATTTACTTTCTCACTCCAAATTTTGTCAAGTTTTTGCTCCACGGATGAATATTTCATCCACTGCTTAACTCGCAGACGAATCACGCTATTTCCTCTTCGGATGTTCATCTGACCAATGATGAGGCATGGGAGGTGCGATGCTCCGCCTCAGGTAGTCCCAAGGAACATGCACATAGATTTCCGTCTAACTTTCGGTGAACTCTTTTCTTTTCTAAAGGGGCGGGTGGGGGGGGGGGTACCTTAAATCCACTTCCAAATGGAATAGTCACCTCGTGCCTTTTAAATTGTTTTTGAAGTTATTTCAATGCATGTTAATGTGCACTTAGATTCACAGTTTACAAATCCTTATGTGTACAAAATCAAAAAAATTTCGGTTTTATTATCAAAATTAATACTCCTGAGTAATGCATGTGTACGTCTTCACAGCCGCTTTCAACAGTCATTTTCTTCTATTACGTTTATGCTGTTTTTTCGTTAATTTCTCTTTACAGTTAATTCTGCCCTTATTTCCAATACATGGCGTTGTTGAAATTTCGACCTTTTTAGAGATTCATTGGAATCATTATCAAAATTGATCTGTCTAAGTTATGCGTATATGTTTTCATCCTCTCATTTCCCTCATCTCATAAAATTTTGATCAGGTCTGGGGCTGTGCCCCATTTTCCTGACTTCGTGGGAGTTTGTAGGAAAGGACAAAAGGCCAACCTACGGAAAAAGAAGGGGGAGATGAAAGCTTATGGCCTCGCTAGGGCTGCGAGACCGCTTATTAGAGCGTCCATCTGCTGCTGCTTAGCCTGGAGCTGAGCTAGGAGTTGGGTGAGAAGTGTTATTATGTGGCTTGAGTCGGGAGTGGTGAGTTGCTGAAGGACAACCGGTCTTAGAAGGAAGTTCGTAGGGGTCGTGGGAGCTGCACGTGGAGTCTTTTTAGTCCAGGCATTGTCAAATTGAGCAGGAAGGTCGGGGTCCGGGAGGGCATGCGTTGTCGAGGCTTTGGTCTACTCGGGAAAACTGGAGCGTTGAACCACGAGAAAAGTCTCCAGTTCCACAGCGGAGTCCTGCCCAGCAAACGTCCACTGAAAGTAGTTATCCGTGGCCTGCCCATCAACTTCTCTACTGATGACACTCTCCAGGACCTGAAAGGTTACGGTTTCGACGTTGTCAAGGTACTTCAAATGAAGACAGGACCTGAGAAAAGACCCCTGCCCCTATTCCTGGCTGTACTTAACAAAGATGACAAGGCTAACGACGTCTTTGGTGTCGGAAACTTTGGCTACCTCCGGATCAAGGTGGAGCAACTACGTCCCAAGGCTTCTATCATCCAATGCTACAAATGCCAAGGATTTGGCCATGCGGTGGTCAATTGTCATCGTACCCCACGATGCCTGAAGTGTACCCAATAACACAGGACTTTTGACTGCACGAAGGACAAGTCTACCCCAGCCTGCTGTGCCCTTTGGGGCGGCCCACACCCAGCTAATGCTCCTGTTTGCCCTGAAAGACCGAAGCCCCGTCAGTCGACCCCCCCCTCCCCTCCGGACCTTCCCAGCGCAAGATGTAAATGTCTGGATAAGAAAGACTCTACGAACTGCTCCCAAGCCCACGACGGACTTCGTTCCATGACCAGTTGCCCTCCAGCAACGGACCACACCCGGACAAGATCAGATGATGACACTCTTATTCCAGATCCTCTCCCAACTGCAAGCCCAGCAAAAGATGATTGAAGCCCTTGTAAGCGGCCTCGCAGCCTCAGCGCGGCCTTAAGCTTTCTTCTCCCCTCCCCTTTCTTTTTCCATTAGGTATGCTTCGGCACGTTTTCCTACTCCACTGACCCTACTCGATGTCAGGTAAATGGGTTTCACCCTGGCCTGTTGAAAATTCAATGTCTTGTCTTGTCTTGCGTACCTGGGGTGCGGAGCAATTTCTCACAAGTTTCGGAACTGTGTTTAAGAGGCACAACTGTTGTTGTGCCGTTTTATCATTTACATACGAACTGTACACAATCTCCGAAAGTCCTCCGTTTGAGGCAATGTGTCAGTAAAATATCACGTATATAATTTCGGCAAACGAAAGTCTGTAAATATTGTAAGTGTTTTAAAGAGGGTTGTTGATTCACAATGCCATAAATAAATGGTTACTAATTAATAATGGTTTTGAACCCTAAACCAGGAGTAACAATAAATGACACAAGCAGATCAATTTAAGCATTTTATTTCCTTCCTGCTAATCTTAAAAGTTACTTTAGTAAGAAGAAACACTTTGAATGAGGAATAAAAATTTAAACAATAATTTACATAGGTATTACTTTTTTTAGAAAGTCATTTTTTTGGTTTTGCCTTACTGTAAAAATTCCTACAAACTAATCAGATATTAATTTTGCAAGTCAATGTTTCAAATATAATTATCCTAAATAATTCTTCGCAGTTAATTATTTTTAGACTCTTTTTTTTTTGGTCATCTGTAATCAGATTTATCATTTACTAGGACGTGAAGTAAACGGTCCGGGACACCGAGATTTTGTCCCAAAACCGGGACTGTTCCGGTCAAATCGGGACATCTGATAAGCCTACCTGTACGCTACAGCGTAAAAATATATAAACAAAGTTAAAAAAAAAAAAAAAATGCACACATTTTCAAAACTTGCGTACAAGTATTTCGGGGTTGTAAGGAATCGAGCGCCTTTGCAGCATGAAAAACATTCTTCATGGCTATAAAGACACGAATCCGGTTCAGACGGATGTCTTTGCATTTTTAAAAGTTCACATCTTAAATTCTCAAACCGGTATTGATGTTTTTTTTAGTAATTTAAATATCTGGTTACAATAGGAAGTTGAATAATTTCTTAAAATCGAAGAGCCATTGGGCCACATTAATTACAAGACAGAGTAATTGCCATCGAAAGTGAGCGACATATAATTGCGCCATCTATTGACAAGTACAATAAAACATTCTTTATACATTATTAGATAAATAATATATCGATTAAGGAAAAAAGTAAAACTTTGTTGAAATTTTGAAAAAAAAAAAAAAAAAAGCTGCAAATTACTTATCGTTATTATTTCTTATGTTTTTCTTTTTCGATTTTTTGTGATGCCATAAATAAACCAGATTTCTGGTCTATCAACCCAGAAAGGAGGAATCTTTATGCTTGCAGCACAAGCTCCTGAATTTCCTGTAGCATTGTCCTCGGCCATCTTGATGTTTACAACGTTCAAAACGAATCGGGTCACCAGTTATTATGATCTGATTAAATGATCAGCATAATTTGAGTTCCATTTGGTTGATGAAGGAGAAACAAACGCCACATACTTTAATTAGCAGATTTTTTATTAGACATCATTAATTCCTTTTGTCATCATGTACACCAGTTACTATATACCATGCCCAGGGAGATTAAAGGGAAGGAGATAAATCTTTACTATGCAGAAGTGGCAACGTTTGTTCACTTTTTCCAGAGGGCGCTGTATGTGCACCGCTCCCGTCAATCGCAGCAGATCAATGTAAATGATGCTAAGTTTCTCATTTTTTTAGAGGCAGCTATTAAAGCAAAATAAAGAAAAAACTGCTGGAAATTGGTTGTAATAAGGGGCCAATATAGTGGACGATGTACGGCTTTCGTCTACAGGAAGTTAGCGCAGTATTTTGATGGAAAAATGTATTTTATTTTTCATCACCAACTTGCCGAATTCGTCTGCTATTAATATTGCGCTGTGCGATGTTTTATTTTTTACGAGTGTGAATGTTTCTATTCCTGAAAATAATTGACGAAATGAGAGTGTAGTAGAATTAATTACGTAAATACTTTTTTTAATTAGTTGTAAATTTCGTGACATGCTTCGAGAACTAATTAAAGCGAAACAATTTTTTGCTTTCACGACCTTTAACAGAAAAAAATAAATGTTAATGTTCTATTCACTTAACTTCAAGCTGATATTGATTGTAATAATTTTATTCACGTGTTTACTCACTGCTTAAACAGAATTGTTATCATTATTTTTTTATTATTATTGCATTTTTTTTTTCTACAACCAAATCGGAAAAAAATCGGGAAACCTTTTTCATTTAAAAAATACACATGATTATTTTCAACAGAAAACCCCACAAACTATCTCAAAAAAGCGTTCTAAGGTATAATTTTTTTGAATGAATAAGGTTTCTCGATTTTTTTTCCATTTGGTTGTCGAAAAAAATGCAATCTGTTTAAGCAGTGAGTAAACACGTGAATAAAATTATCATAATTAATATCAGCTTGAAGTTAAGTGAATAGAACATTAACATTTATTTTTATCTGTTGAAGGTCGTGAAAGCAAAAAATATTTCGCTTTAATTAGTTCTCGAAACATGTCACGAAATTTACAACTAATTATAAAAAGGATTTACGTAATTTATTCTACTACATTCTCATTTCGTCAATTATTTACAGGAATAGAAACATTCCAACTCGTAAAAAATAAAACATCGCACAGCGCAATATTAATAGCAGACGAATTCGGCAAGTTCGCAACGAAAAATAAAATAAATTTTTCCATCAAAATACTGCGCTAACTTTCTGTGGACGAAAGCCATACATCGTCCACTATATTGTCCCCTTATTACAACCAATTTCCAGTAGTTTTTTTCTTTTTTTGCTTTAATAGCTGCCTCTAAAGAATGAAAAGCCTCTAAATGAGAAGCTGCCTCTAAATGAGAAACTTAGCATCATTTGATCTGCTGCGATTGTCGGGAGCGGTGCACATACAGCGCCCTCTGGAAATAGTGAACAAGCGTTGCCACTTTTACACTAGCAATCCCGTAGGACATTCCTCTCCTTCTTCCTACTCCGTGACCATGCCATAAACATGTGCGAGCTCTTCAGACTCTATCCATGTTACAGTTAACACATATTTTACAGTGTGCTAGGTGCTATTTGTTATGAATTAATAAAAGGAAGTGTCTGCTACTCCTCGATTTTTCTAGCAACCTTTGAAGTAACTTGGCGTGGTTTCAGACGTCCTCGATATTTGGCGATCACGTTCGCGTTGTTTTTTGGCAGCAACCGCTGCGCCTCGTGCTTTTTCTCAGCATTCTTTCCCATGTGGATAGTATTTTAATGATCTAATTATTGTAATTATGGAGAAATGATTTTTGAAGTAGGGGCGAAGTTTTCTTCATTTGAACAAATTAAAATACACCAATGTTTTTGGCGGGCGAGAGTGCCAAAAAAAGGAAATCCAAGTGAGTATAAGTTTTGTGTGTTGAACAGTACACCGAACTGACATGTAAGAAATTTAATCTAATTTTCTTACAAGTTGCTTCCTCTTTAAAAAAATAATACTACGTTGCATATATTAGCTGTTTTATAAGGTAATAAATGACTACATTGCTCAAAATGTGTCGGAATTCATTAATGAGCCTAAGTTTGCCGATTATTGGTTTTATGAACCGTATTTAGTCACCAAAGAAGATTTCTGTTGTTTTTGGGACCTCGGTTTGGTGTATTTTTAATCAACATAAATGCAGCTTTCTGTTTGATGATACATTTATTGCATTAACTGCCATTTTTTATACTAAGAGCTCCTACAGCTGAACAGGCAATTAAAATAGCTATGGGTTATTATTTTATACTTAATGCTAATTGCTTCATGTAATATCTTTTCAATAATGTTTTTATAGCTCTTTTACTGTGTTATTCTTGTTGCACTGTAATGTTGGTATTATATTCCTGGCTTTTTTTTTCTTTTCATGGCAATGCATTACTGGTCCCGTTTTTGTGAGGCTACTTTTATCTTAAGATGGACAGCATTTTGTCGAGTGGATGTAAACAACAGCTAAATTGTTGGTGATTTTGACCTGGAGTTTATGGCAACTATGACGTTAGGCGACTGCAATGGTTTCACTCGCATGAACAAACGGAAAGTACCCAAGGATAATTTGGTAAGGCAAATTTAAATAATTAAATTTATGTTTCACAAAAGAACTAGATGTGTGCCCAAAAAAACAGTATTGAAAACTTCAATTATTAAAGAATCAAATATGTATTTAAAAATTGATGCACCTAGTTAATCTATTACAAAATTGTTTCGCTGCGCCTTGCATGTGGATAATATGATTTGATGCCGGTAAAATGTAACAATGTATTTAATATTTCGTATTGAGGTGTAAATGATGTTTGATGCACTTTTGAATCCATTGGGAGACCTGGAATCCTATTTTCTAAAGTATTAACCTTGAAGTGGCCTCTATTGAAGCACTGATCACAACTAGTGTGTTTATCTTATTTGTCTGCGAGCACTCCAGATTAAAATGCATTGTGTGCAAAGTGTTTCCCCGCTTGATATTTGGTATTCTTAATTTTTTTCTATGCACAGGGTGTAATTGACAACAGAAATATAATAATTTGTTTATGAAAACAGGGAAAACTCATGCATTGCGTACTATTCCATTGTGATGCATTGTAATATTGTTGCATTTAAGATTTAAATTAAGTTGTTTTTTTCCCCCCACAGTTAAAGAAGTATTTTGGGTGTGCAGCTTCAGAAACTGAATTCCTTACTGAATGGTACACGGTAGAGAGATTTGGCTTCATTTACTGTCAGTCATTTCCTCTGCTTGTACTTTTCAGTTTAGCCTGAGCCTGAAGAGTAACAACTGAATCAACAGAAGTATGGATCTGTACAATGTTTCAAGGGTTTTCATCTGTAGAGGTAATCAAGTAGAAAATCATACAACTTTAGACTTTAAAAGTTGACAAATGACA